>NC_045429.1:404554043-404861418 GCF_902635505.1 Sarcophilus harrisii | reverse complement strand
AATTAATAAATTAATAAATAATAATGAATTAATAAATAATACTAATTTAGTTTTATGAAAAAACAACAAAATAGATACATTTTCAGTAAATTTGATTAGAAAAAGGAAAAAGAAAAATCAAATTGTTAGTCTTAAAAATGAAAAAATAGATAAATTTTCAGTAAATTTGATTAGAAAAAGGAAAAAGAAAAATCAAATTGTTAGTCTTAAAAATGAAAAAAGAGAACTTTTCACCAACAAAGAGGAAATTAGAGCAATAATTAGGAGTTATTTTGTCCAATTATATGTCAATAAATTTGATAATCTAAATGAAGTGGAAGAGTATCTACAAAAATATAGACTATCCAGATTAACAGAAGAGGAAATAAATTATTTAAATAGTCCCATTTTCAAAAAAGAAATTGAACAAGTTATTAATTAACTCCCTAAGAAAAAAATCTCCAGGTCAGATGGATTTACATGTGAATTCTACCAAACATTTAAAGAACAATTAATTCCAATACTATATAAACTATTTTTAAAAGTAGGAAAAGAAGGAATCCTACCAAATTCCTTTTATGACACAGATATGGTGCTGATAGCTAAACTAGGTAGAGTAAAAACAGAGAAAGAAAATTATAAAGCAATTCTCCTAATGAATATTAATGCAAAAATCTTAAATAAAATATTAACAAAGAGATTACAGAAAGTCACACCCATGATAATACATTATGACCAATACAATATGACATTTATACCAAGAATGGAAGGGTTGGTTCAATATTAGTAAAATTATTAGATAATTGACTATATCAATAACCAAACTAACAAAAATCATATGAATATCTCAAGAGATGCAAAAAATGCATTTGATAAAATGCAACACTGTAATCTTATTAAACACATTAGAGAATATAGGAATAAATGGCTTTTTCTTACAGTGAAAACCAGCATCTTTTTGAAACCATCAGCAAGCATCATATGTAAGGGGCACAAAGTAGAACCATTTCCAATGAGATCAGAGGTGAAATAAAGTTGACATCATTACATTTCAGTACTATATTAGAAATGTTAGCTTTGGCTATAATAAGCAAAGAAAAAAAAAGATTAAAGGAATGAGAGTAGGTAATGAGGCAACCAAATTATCACTCTTTGTGGTTGATATGATGGAGAAAATCCTAGAGAATCAACTCAAAAACTATTAGAAACAATTCACAACTTTAGCAAAGTTGAAAGATATAAAATAAATCCATATAAATTAGCATTTGTATATATTAACAAAAAAGTCTAACAGCAACAGATGCAAAGAGAAATTCCATTCAAAATAGCTGTATGTAGTATAAAGTATTTGGGAATCTATCTGCCAAGGAAAAATCAGGAACTATATAAACACAATTATAAAACACTTTCCACACAAATAAAGTTAGATCTAATCAGTTGGAAAAATGTCAAATGCTCATGGGTAGACTGAGCAAAATAATAAAAATGACAATACTATCTAAATTAATCTACTTATTTAGTGCCACACGAACCAAAACTCCCAAGAAATTATGTAACATAACTAGAAAAAATAATAGCAAAGTTCATGTCAAGAACAAAAGGTCAAAAATTTCAAGGTAATTAATGAGAAAAAATGCAAATGAAGTTGTCCTTGCTGTGCCAGACCTAAAACTGTATTATAAAGCAGCAGTCATCAAAAACATTTGGTACTGGTGAAGAAATAGAGTAGGCGATCAGTGGAATAGGTTAGATTCACAGGACAAAATAATCAATAATTATAGCAATCTAGTGTTTGACAAACCCACTATTTGACAAAAACTTCTGGGAAAATTAAAAACTGTATGGAAGAAACTAGGCATTGATCCACACCTAATATCACATACCAAGATAAGGGCAAAATGAATTCATAGTTTAGATATAGAGTGATGTTATAGGCAAATTAGAAGAACATAGGATAGTTTACCTCTCAGATCTGTGGAGAAGGAAGGAATTTGTGACCAATGAAGAACTGGTATTCATTATTGAACACTAAATACATAATTTTGATTATATTAAGTTGAAAAATTTTTGTACAAACAAAACTAATGGAGACAAGATTAAAAGGGAAGCAATAAATTGAGAAAACAGTTTTATATTTAATGGTTCTGATAAAGGCCTCATTTCTAAAATATATGGAGAATTGACTCAAATTTATAATAGTCCAAGTCATTCTCCAATTGATAAATGATCAAAGGATATAACAGTTTTCAGACAAAGAAATTAAAACCATTTCTAGTCATATGAAAAAGTACTCCAAATCACTATTGATCAGAGATATGCAAATTAAAACAACTCTGACATACCACTACACACCTCTCAGATTGGCTAAGATGACAGGAAAAGATAATGACAAATATTGGAAGGGATGTGGGAAAACTGGGACACATACATTGCTGGTGGAACTGGTGGAACAGAATGGACAGATTCAGCCATTCTGGAGAACCATCTGGAACTATGCTCAAAAAGTTATCAAACTGTGCATACTCTTTGACCCAGCAGTGTTACTATTTGTTCTGTATCCCAAGGAGATCATAAAAGAAGGAAAGGGACCCACATGTGCAAGAATGTTTGTGGCAGCCCTTTTTGCAGAGGCAAGAAACTGGAAACTGAGTGGATGCCCATCAATTGGAGAATGGTTGAATAAGTTATGGTATATGAATGTTATGTAATGTTATTGTTCTATAAGAAACGATGATTTCAGAGAGTCCTGGAGAGATTTAGTTGAACTGATGCAAAGTGAAATGAGCAAAACCAAGAGGTCATTATACAGGGCAACACCAAGATTATCTGATGATCAATTCTGTTGGACATGGCTCTTTCCAACAATGAGATGATTAAGGCCAGTTCCAATGATCTTGTAGTGAAGAGAGCTATCTTCACTGAGAGAGGCTGTGGGAACTGAGTGTGGACCAAAACATAGCATTTTCACTCATATTGTTATTATTTGCTTGCATTTTGTTTTCTTTCTCATTTTCTTTTCATTTTTGATCTGATTTTTCTTGTGAAGCAAAATAATAGTATAAATATGTATACATATATTATATTTAACATATATTTTAATATGTTTAACATATATTGAATTACCTACCATCAAGGGGATAGGGTGGGGGAAGGAGGGGAAAATTTGGAACACAAGGTTTTGCAAGATTTGATGTTGAAAAATTATCTATGCATATGTTTTGAAAATAAAAAGCTTTAATTTAAAAAAAAAGAAAAAATATCAATTAAAAAAACAAAGACAAAAAATTTGTTTTCTTACTATACCTCTCTGACTGTACTTTTGAAGGTGCTTTCTTTAACACTATGCATGCATAAAAGTTTGCATATCTGTATTAAATTTCACCTTACTCAATATCTTTACCACATTCAGCTCATCATGAATTTCTGAGCTTGCTGCTTATCCTTTGTATAATGATTTAGTTTTAGCATAGGGGTTGAAAGTGAACTCTGTCAGCCTCCCAATATTTTCTGTGAAGAAGCAAAGCAAGGTATGCCTAGAAACTCTTTCCTGCTATGGCAGAATCTACAAAAATTGCTTGGACTGGGCACATACCCATGGAGGTCAAAGACATAAATAACGATCGGATATTTAACAAAAATATTCATTAAAAGCATGTAGAAGACAAGAATTAGAAATAAAATAGATTTCCATGGAGGGAATGGAAGGAAAGTAATGGAAAATTACTCTGCAGTAATAAATAACAAATTTGCAGAATTCGGAGAAATATGGAAAGACTTATAAGAACTGATACAGAATTAACAGAAACATGAGAGCAAAACATAGGACTATAATCATGTAAATGAAAAGAACAGTAAAAGAGTAATTGATTTTAATCTGGAGAACAGATAAACACATATTACTCTTTTTGTAATAAAGGCAAGAGATTGCTGAGACATTGTTATAGATCTTGTCAAATAAGGTCACTGAGCAAAGTTCTGTTTTTACTTAAGTATTTTTCTTTACTAAAATGACCAGAAATTTAATGGTAAAAGGTCCCTTGAAAATCATCAATTCAATCTTCTCATTTTGAAGAGGAGGATAACTCATTTATCCAAAGTCATGAAACTAATAAGAATCTGAAACAGGATTTGAATCCACATCTTTCTGGTATTTCATCACTTCTCAATGGAGGAGTACTGAGATTTTTTTTAAACATCATAAACTTTTTGTTTGTTTTGTATGTAGAGGAGATATTTTCTATCTTTGGAAAACAGGGACAGAAACATAAAAAAATGTATATTTAAGAGAAATTTAACAAATATATCACATATTTGTAAGGATCAAATTAGAGGTGTCTTTCTCCTACTTAGAATGTCCCTCTTTATCACCTTGGCTTTACCTAGGCTTTTCCTCATTATTTACATCTTGTTTCCATGGGAGATGAGCCAAAAGAACTGAGACAAATAATGAAGAAATAATTTTAGTGACTTGGAGGGATTTGGACTTATAAAGCAGCTTAGAGAGAATTCAGAGAGAAAAGTTTTGGCAAAATTTGGAAGAAATTGAGGAAAATTTGAAGAGCAGTGATTAAGTCCAAATACTGTTTCTGAATCTATTTGTAGTTTGTTGGATAAGAAAGATTAAGGGCAATTAGGAGAATATAAAACATTTAAGAAGGATACAGGAGAATTTTGGAGTATAAAATGAAAAAGTAGATTCAGGAAGAAAAAAAATTAGATGTGATAAAACAAAGTAAATTAGAAAAGTCAAATGGAACATGTTAAAGTTTAAATAAATTGAAAAGGTGGACTAGAAATAAGAAAATTTAGTTTTAAAATGTTTTAATTTTTAAACCAAGAATCAAGGTTGAAAATTACAGCCATTATGAATAGTAGATTGTTGTAAGTCCTTCATTCTCCAAGAAGACCATAACATGAGGGAGGTGATAGGTGATGCCATGACATGAAAGTGAACTAGATTTAAATGAAGGAGGACTGTGCAAAGTCATCTGCCTCACTTCTCCTCCTCCCCTCCCCCCAGCCATCTGAATCTAATCACAAAATATAGATCAAGATCACTGGAAATGGCCCTTGATGAAATGAGAGATCTTGACCTTTTTGAAGCTAAGGTCTTCAACAGATCTCAGTTTGACTCAAGCCATGCTCATTCAGTGTTTAAGGCTAGGTAGAAATTGAGGCAAAACATTTTCTCTTTCAGTTAGTGCAAAAAAAAAAAAAAAAAAAAAAAAAAAAAGTAATATAAATAAATAATGCTGGGAGAAGGAGACCTTCAGTGTTTCTTGCCAAAGCAGAACTGATTGCTATTTGTATTCAGTCTGTATCAATCAGAACTCAAACAATGACCAAAAGCGGCTTGGCCTAGAACCAAATGATGGAAAATGAGAATCAGATTAATTTTCTAATTAGAAGAGGGAAGCTCTGAAAGAAGTTGAACCTAGCCTTATTCTTGTAGAATAATCATTTTATGACTACTGATAGTCTTGATTTTATTGCCAAAAACATCTATTACTCAGCTATTCCTTCAGAGTTACAATAAGAAACCTTACAATTTTTCAGAAGTTACAAAAAATTAATTAAATTAATTAGAATTAGATTGGTTTTGGTTTAAAGCATAAGCCTTAAAAGAAACTGGGCAATGACTTGCTCTGTGTGTAATCTCTGTATTTCTTTCATAGTCCAGTGACTCTTAGCTGTGTTCCAAGTATTAGTTTAGATTCCTTCAGGAAGGGAAAGGAAAGGAACCAGAAGAATGGCTCTCTGTATACAATTTATAAGAGAGGATAAAAAGTTCCTAAAAGAAACGGAAGCAAGAGGGTTGATGGGAGGAATGGTTCTGAAGTGGAGGAGGTAAGATTTGTCCTTTATCAAGATGATTAGGGAAGTTTGACATAGAAGAAAAAGAGAAGGAAACAGAGGCCTTTACAACTAAATTTCAAAAAATAGATTTGAGCCTCTTATTAAGAAGTTAAATTGGTTGCTCCAAGGAGGGAGAAGCTGCTTGTCCTCCTAAGAAAGATGTAGTAGAACCAGAGAAACTTTAAAATGAGAGGAAGAAGAGGAGGAGGACGAATTGATGATTCCCTGTTCAGGGGTACTCAGATTTTTGCCAATCTGATAACCACAAGAGAGAACTTTATTGTTTTCTTTTGGCAGATATACAAAACATAACAAAGAATCTCAGAAATGTTAATATAAACACACTTCTTATAATTTCCATGGACAACAATAACATTTCCACAAGAGCCTAAAAAAGCAATGACAATGATTATGAAGTCTAAGACAAGAAGCTCAAGACCATAAAGGCACAGGTTATATTTCCCTCACTTTTTGCCCTTTGAAGGAAAGGGATACAAAAGAGAAAGATTAATTTGGGAAACGAACAGTTGGCTATGAAGGTGGTATCTGAAAATGAGATTTGAATTTCTACAGACTTGACAGATTACTGGCAAGAGAAAGAGTATACCTAAAAAAGACTAGTATGAATGTATTTTCCAGGTGCCTTGCAAATCTAATCAAAAAATCTTTACACTAAAAACAGATGGGAGTAGGGAAAAAACTGTTTTTGTATATTCCTTCTATGTAGGAACTATAGAGAGCATTCAAAAAAGAAAGAAGAATAGCAGTTGGGATAGCCACAAATTCATCAGAGATAAAATCCTATAAAAGAGCCAGTAGTAAACCCCATAACTTTGTGTATCTTTATACAACTGCCAAAGTTTAGGCAACAACCTGGAGAAACTTCAGATAAGGAGGAAAATTTGACCTCATTGTATCACTGAGACTTAGTCAGATTAAAGTCATGATTGGATTATGGTTTTGGATGGATAGATTTTATTTAAAGAAATAGGATAGATAAAAGAAGTAAGATGGGGAGGAGGACAGTATTATATATTAAGAAATTAAAACCATGTGAGAAAATCTAGTAACCAAAGAGGGGTAAATATGAAAGAGAGCAAGTAGGTAAAGGTCAAAGGAGAGTAAAACAGAAATGATTTATTAATTAGACTATGCACAAGTTTCCTGATTTCTTGGGCTGACACATTGACTACTAAGAAGGCCCTAGAGTGAAGGCTTTCGATAAATGACTAAAGAGGGAAGCTCAGGAAGAAGTTGAACTAGTCTTATTCTGGTGGAATAATCACTCTATGACTATTGATAGTCTTGACTTTATTGCCAGAAAAATCTATTACTCAGTTGGACCTTCAGAGTTACGGGAACAAACCTTACAATTTTTCAGGAACTCAAAAAGAAAAAAGAAAAAGATTAAGTATATGTATGAAATTGAAATTGAAATTTAATCTCTGGGGATGAAAGAAAGTGTTGTTTCCTTGTTCCTGGCTTTCTTAACTAGGGATAATTTATCCAAATTTGTCTGACAGTTCCATTTGTGGAATCATAGGATTTTCATAAGAAGAAAGTACTTTAGAAGTCATCAGGTCAAATAATAGTAATACTGCTTTATATTTATATAATGCCTTACAATTTTTAAAGCAGTTTTGTATCTATTTTATGAAAGCTGTCAATAGACAATAGAATTCACATATTTATTAAGCACCTACTACATGCCAGGTACTTTGCTAAGTGCTGGAAGAAGAAAGACAGAGAGAGAGAAGAAGAAAAAGACAGATTTCTGATTTTGGACTTATTTTTTGTGTAAGCTTGACTTCATCTACAAGATGACAGATTACTGATGATTTACTGATACTGATGATTTCTACAATTTCATCTGTCTCTAAACGTTATGATTGGGGGCAGCTAGATGGAACAGTGGATAAGGGCTTACCTTGAAGTCAGGAGAACTAAATTTAAATCTGACCTCAGACATGGAACATTGACTAGCTGTGTGACCTTGGCCTAGTCACATAACTCCAAGTTTTTCACACACACTGCCCAAAAAATAATATATATGATATGATCTATGAAGAAAGGAACACTATTTTATTCATCTTTTATCTCACCCAAAACAATACAATGCTTTGCTTTGTATATTATTTATGCTTAAGGAGTGACTTTTTCAATATTTCTAAATGTCAGTTATTGGAACCTAGAACCTAGGTCTTCAAATTTCTACTCCAATGTTCTATACCCATTACCACTATGCAAGGGTGGGATGGAGTTAGATTATACTGTTCCTAAAGAAGATTATTAAATATTCACTAAGAGCATTTACATCTCACAAATTGACTGAAGCTACAAACAAGGACTTGATTTATTATGTCATTGATTTCTGGACTTAAGAAAATGCTGGAGATAATATTAATGTATATTCAATTTAAAAGTGTGCATTTTGAGATCTGGTTATTAAATATTTACCCCGCATTCCTAACACTATGTAACAACAACAAAAACAACAACTATCTTGTATATATAATACTTTAAGTTTTGAAAATTGCTTTAAAGTATTATTTGATCCTCACAACAACCCTGGGAGGTAAGTGCTATCACTGTCCACATTTTATTGATCAGTAAGTTTAAGTAGACAGGTTAAGTGATTTGCCTGGGGTTGTATGACTAGCAAATGTCGAGGATTTGGCCCAACACTATCCATTGAGCTACCTAGCTTCCTCTTTCAGTAATCACATTTATAAAAAGCTAATCATTTAGTCTGTATTTGAACTTCTAGAGTCAGGAGTGCTCATTACCTGCAGACCTTCCCATTATAGGCCACAGTAATTGATAGAAATATATTTAATTGAATTAAAACCTTGTAACTTCCCCCTCTGGTCTTGGTTCTCACCTCTGCAGTTCCATCTATCTAACCTCTTAATCTAACAGTCCTAGCCCATGTGGAGGTCTCTGGAAACCCCACTTTTATTGTATTCAATCATAAAGCCAAGTTATAATGTCAAATACCCAAGATTATATTTCCCATTTAAAAGAAACTAATTATACTTTACCAATTCCCTAACTTCTTTTAGGATTAGCCTCCATAATCTCTCCTTACTATATCTTTTATTTTTTTTTTATTGTTTTTGCTGAGACAGTTGGGGTTAAATTACTTGCCCAGGGTCACAAGCTATTGAGTGCTAAGTGTCTGAGGCCCATTTAAACTCAGGTCCTCCTTACTTCAGGGCTAGTCCTCTAACCACTATATAAACTAGCTGTGTCTTACTGTGTCTTCATCTTGGTATAGCTAATTTCCTTTTGGGGTTAGTCCACTTGCTAAAATTTACTGTTGCTATCTCTTTTTTAGGACTAGGCTATCAGCTAGTCAATAGTGTAGTCTTTCTGCTTGTTGTAGCTTACTGCTTTTTGTAGTAAATCAACTAACTTCTCTGGGTATTTAGCCTACAAGTAGTAGGATAATATAATCCTTTTTTTTTTTGAGGAGATCTAAACCTACACATTTTTTGGACACAACTCGACACACCAGCCCATAACCCCAATATATGTTTGGGGTCCAACACTCCCAAACCTCAGCACTATGATTGTATCAGCAAAAGGAGCTCCTGTTAAAGAAATTCTATCCTTTCAAGAGCAACATTTCCCTCTTTTCAAATTAGATTCCCAGCTATATACAATATTGTATCTCCTGTTTTTCATACTTTCACATAGGAGTTTCCTCCCATGCTAAGAATGTTTTCCATTTTCAGTTCCACCTTTTAGAATTCTTAGCTCCCTTGGGAAAATGACAGAGTAGGTAAGAAAACTTTCTACTCTCCAAATTTCCTGCACAGAAAAACACAGACCATTGCCTCAGAAGTTAATGTAGAACATCAGAAATAAAAAGATATCCTGATGACATCCTTTAATCCTGTTCTTCAAAAATTCTCATTTACTGAATCCTATATCCTGCTCATACCCAGTATATGTCTTCTGTATGAAACTAATTTTAATATTTTGGAATATGTTTATATTCCATGTATTATAGCCATACAGCTATCTGGGCATTAAAAAAAAGCTTTGTCATTTTCTAAAGGCAATTCAGGTCATTCTTTTTTGTTTGTTTGTTTAATTATAGAACCAATTTATTGTCCATTTATGCTGCCTGTCCAAATTATAGAGATACAAATGGGTAGATATAGAGATTTATACTTGCATATGCACAGCATCTTTGTAAACATGTATTACATAGGTATGTGTAGATATATACACATTATGCATATATACACATACACACATATATTAATATGATCTAAAGGTTGTCCATCTAATTATATCATACACTTGCCAATAAATTTATCCATTTGTTTTTGTCTATAATGATGGTCAGATTCTGAGGATAAAAACACAAAAATAAAATAATTTCTCATCTCAAGAATACATGCAACTTCCAATTTAACATACTCCTATTTAGAAACAAAACAAAGGTAGAATAGAAACCTAAAGCTTCCAATTATCCAAAAGATTTCATTTTGTTATTGTTGTTCTGGTCCACATCTGTGATTTATCTATGCAGAAAACACATCGAATAAAGATGTCTTTCACTGATATGGATTGACAGCTAATATGTAATTTTTAGTTTTAAAAAGCTATCTAGGGCTTTGGGAGGTTAAATGACTTACCCAAATCTCATCACTAGTATGTATCTGAATCAGGATTTGAATATAGGTCTTCCTGAATCTAAGACCATCTTTTTTTTTTCACTACACAATGATGATTTCTTAAAAATCTAATTCAGCTTATCAAAATGTTTCAAGAACTTGGAATTATTTATTAGGTGGGAGACACTGAATCCCTAAAATTTTAAGAATAATTTTTATAAAAAGAGTCAGAAAAATACCTAATTGAGAAATACTAGCTTCAAGTAGAGAAACATGCATTCAATTTCCAATTCAAGTACTCAAATCCAGTATCTATCAGGCAATTACATATGAGTTTTGTGAAGGACATAGAACAGCATAAGACACAATCTGTGTACCATCAAAGCACCAAAATCACTATTATTACTCAATTTCAAGTAACAAAAATAGATAGCAACTTGGCTAAACTTTATAATTTAACTTCCTGAAAAAATTACACTCTCTTCAAAGGAAGATTTGGGAGTTCTTAATTTGGGATTCCTTCCTTCCTTTAGCCTTATCAGATTTAGAGATTAATTTCCTGGCCAAGTAGATACTTTTCTAAAACATACATTTATAGCACAATAGTAAAACCACAAATCCCTTAAACTTTGCTTTAAAAAAAAAAATCCTCATGATTTTTGTCAAGATTATGAATACCTGTGGACTACAATACTCCTGTTTTTTAAAGAGTAAAACCTACCATTTCTAATTCAATTACAACACTACCAAATGAATTGGAGCACAGTGATTCTTTTGGAACATTTGCCTCAATGATACTTTAGAAAGATCTTCAAACTGAGAACAGGAAAGAGACTAAAGGTTCCATGAAACTCACGGTATTGTACTGGGGAAAGAAGTCTCATTTCATTTGAAGAGAGAAAATTGACATAATAGGTACTGAACAAAGAGTTTAAAAATTCTTAAAACAGAGAAGTAGCTGTCAGAATGAGAAAGGAAAAAGCTAAGAAATATTTATGATGAGTGGAAAAGATAGAACTGAAAATCTTGATTAATAACAAGAAAATCATTTTAAAAAGCTATAGTGACTATAGGTAGACTCAGTATGTGTAACATTAATAAAACAAACTGAAGGGGAAACTTTGCAATTTGCCTAACTTGGACCCATGTTATCCTTAAATTAATTGGGTGCACCACATTGTGACATATACATGTAAATGAAGAAAGAATGATCTCAAAATCCCTGAGTAATTATGTGCTGTGAGAGGATAGGACTATATAAAAACTGCATTCTTTGGTCTTTTACCCTCTTCTGAAATAGGTCTGATGTCTGTAAAATATGCTCATTTGACGGTTCTAAATAAGTAAGCCCTCTATTAACCCAGAAGGCAGGCATGGAATAGCAAAAGATGTATCTACTGCCTCACACTAGTTGCATGCATATATATACATATTCCAATGCTATTTCCTTTCATATGACCATTTGTAAAGTGACATGACATTGCAACCCTTTTCAGTGCTTGCTTTTTTGTTGACAGGTTCAAGAATAATGCTAATTAAAAATAGATCTATACAATTCTAATTCAAATCAAGTACGAGAGGATTCATCCTTTACAGTGGAAAATAGGTAACAATTCAGAAGATAGCTTAGAAAAGCTAGCTTAATACTTCCAAAAATTAATAACAATAACAACCATAATGACATTATATACCATTTACTATATATCAGGCACAGTGCTAAGCACTTTGCAGTTATGATTTTATTTGATACAACTTTGAAAGGAAGATGTTTTGTTATTCTCTTTTTGCAGAAGAAGAAACTGCAGTAAATAGAAGTGACTTGTCCAAGTCACATAACTAGTATCTGAGACTAGATCTGAACTCAAGTATTCCTGATTCCAAGCCTAGGACTCAATCCACTGTACACCTAAAGTATTAACAACTCATATGTATAAAATAATGTATACATATTTTCCCATTTGATTCTTTCAAAGCATTGTCTGGAATATATATTACAGGTATTATCACCCCTATTTTGATTTTTAAAAAGAAAAGAAAAGAAAAGGAAGGAAGGAAGGAAAGAAGAGAGGGAGGGAGGGAAGAAAGAGAAGGAGGGAAAGAAGGAGAGAGAGAGGGAGAGAAAGAGGGAGCAAAAGAGAGGAAGAAGGAAAGAGGTGTAGGTAAAAGGAAGTAAGGAAGAAAAAAACAGGATCAAAGAAATGATGTAATTTTACCAAGGTCAAGGCTAACAAGAGATTGCTCTGAACTCAAACCTAACTAGACCTTTTGATTGTGAGTCTTAAATGTGTCCCATTATTCCCATCCTGCCACCATGAATAAATGTTAGCTATATATCTGCTCCAAAATGTTATTTGACATTTGGTATACAACTCTCCTTTCAATGGTTCTATAGAGCATGAAAAGATGGCATGAAAGAAAGAAATAGTGTAATAGGAAGCTCAGGTGTTCAAGTATTTGAAGAGTCTAAAATAAATTAAAAGAGCACAATGTTCAACATCAGCACACTATCCATGAGAGTTAAAGCATTGGCATAATATGTTAGATACTTTCTAAAATCTATTTTTTTTTCTAAGCTTGTCTGGATATAGTATAGAAGAAAAAATTTTTTTAATTTTTAGAAAAATAAAAATTGTAAAGTGAATCTGAGATTAGAAAGGATGTTTTTAGTCTTTTTTTTTTGTCTTTTCCTATTATAATTTTATTAATGTCATCAGCATTATTCCCACAAAGAAATGTCTTTTTAAGTTCTTCTAGTCATGTATGGTTCTTCTATATTTTTGATTCAGGAAAAAAATATTTAGAATATCTTCAGAATTTTAATATTTCCTCTCTCTACCTTTAGGCAAGATTACACCTACATTAATTCAAAATAGATGAAAACATTCTAAAATCCTAGAAAGAAGTCTTTCAAAACAGAATTCAGCTCATTCACATATATTAATCCTTCATGAGTTGTCAGAAACTATTGCTGAGGTTAACAGGAGACAGTTTATAAAAGGTACTTAATTACTCTTACTTTTGGGAAGCTTACAGTAGAATGTAAACAAGTCAGAAAGCAAATAAATATTTAATTTTATACATATATATACACATATATATGCATATACATATAATGTATGTATATATAACACAAAAATGTATACCTATTGATAATTCCTTACATTTATACGGGGACACATATTCACCATATCTCTTAGTTCATAAGACAATGCCTTGAAAACAGTAAACAATATATATTCATTGAATTAAACTGAAGGTATGGAAATTGGCCCAATTCCAAAATTTTTAATATAGCCTGTCTAAGGACAAAGGGTAAGTAAGTTTGATTCAGAGGTTATGTAGCAATAAATATAATGGAGGAAATATACTTTTTAAATTTTTCTTTTTAAAATATAATATCGCTTTATTAAGATTGTTTCACTTATTTATTTTTTTACCATTTTTCAATTCAGTAAAAGTTGTTCTTAAGTTATATTTGCTGTTTTGTTCTGATTTTTTTCTCCTGAGTCAAGTATATGAATAAGCTCCTTCTTCCAACTTCAGATAAGCTGGTTTCTATGCAAATGGAGCAGTATCACATATGGGCAATGACATTCTATCTATAACTATCCTATCTACATCTAAATTGGAAAATTGCAGGATCTTGGTACCTGGAGGTCATCATAACTACTTCAATATTCCAGTAGTTCTGTGATCTCATCAGTGTTGGTACACATTCAGTCCTTCACAGATGTTGTACTCAATGAGCTGGGGGTCTTCCTCTATATGTTTAATATTTTTGTGTACCATATCCATCATTCCTTTTCCAATTATACATTTTCTTGTCATTATTTAATGTACTTCCTAAAAGCAAGGAATTATATGTTCCAATTGATGGACACCCACTACATATCTTTCCTTTGCCCTTTGGGTCACCTGAAATTTTTATTCTTCTGAGATTGAGAGATTCCAAAACTCATAGTCACATAATATCACTAAAAAATATCAGTGTTGAAAAAATGTGTGTGTGTTTTGATCTGTGTGTGAGTACTTTACAAATTGGAAATGCAATTCAATCCACACTCTTCCAACTATTCAGTTCTAGATCCAAATCCAAAGAATTTCTCTGACATAAATATATAGATGGCTAACACAATGGATTATACACCCAACTGGATATTATAATCTGGACAATAAGCATTTTTCATATGTTCATTTTCATTTGTTTCCCCCTATATTGTAAGTATCAGCTCTTCTGAGTAGTCATCAATCTTTTTGAAGAGGCCCTACAGTACTATTAAGCTTGATGCACAAAACAAAAAACTAGCCACAAACAAAATCATTGCTTTGGAATCATCTTCATAAATATAATTTCATTGTATGTGCAAATAGTGGAAATGTCAGGTAATAGAGATGTATTGCTAAAAGGAACTCTCTTTTGTTCATTGGTACATAATTGCATTTATATTGCTTCTTCCTCATCAAATTTAGATCACAACTTTTCCTCACTGTTTACTATTAAAAGAATTTCAGATACATTAAATTTTATTTAACTAGATTATACTTATGCTGATACTATTGTTATCACCTTATTAAAAAAAACATTTATATATTCCTTTAAGGTCTATAAATCAATTTACTGGCTTCCTTTAGGTCTCAGCTAAAGTTATACATTCTAAAAGAATTTGTTCCCACATGATCTTAATCTTATGCTTTCCTTCTATTATCTTGGTTTATGCTGTATATCTCGTGTTTGTACATAGTTTTTTTCTTCTTTTTTTGCAAGTTACTTCTCTCACCTTCATTGAACTACAAATTTTGTTTTTGTTTTTGTTTTTAGGAACAGGAATTGACTGTTTTCTTTTGGCTTTGGCTTTGGAGGGTTTTTGTCTTTCTTTGTACCCCCAGTGCTTAGCACAGTACCTGGTACATAGTTCCACTTATTAAATGGATTTGACTCTCAATAAACCAAAAAAAAAAAGAATTTATTAAGCTCCTACTAGGTTCTACGCCCTGTGTTAGGTACTGGGGAATAGAGTGAAGAGGAAAGACAAAAATAGAATGCTACTTGACTTCAAGAAGCTTACATTTATTTCATCAGAAGAGGTAATATGTATACAAATAAGTATATAAAAATATATAGAAAATGAATACAAGGTACTGGAGAATAACAAGTACCAGCAACTCTGGGGATCAAAAAAAGCATCACATCAAAGACTAAGATTTGAAGAAAACAAAGATTCTGAGAAGTAATAAAAAAGCACATTTCATTTTCACAACAATCCTGTTATCACATTTTAAAGATGAAGAAACAGTCTAAAAGACATTAAGTGGTTTATCCAGGACAACACTGCAAATATTTAAGGAAGTATTCCTCCCTCCAAATCCACCATTGTAGCCACTTGCCTAGCAACCTATTCTCATTAAAGCCAGATTTTCTTTCCTGTTAAAAACAGCTGAGTGAGGGAAGGAAATAGAGTATTGGGTCTAAAATCAGTAAGTGCTGAGTTTAAACCCAGTTTCAGAATCTCTCTTGGGTTTCTTAACTGAAAAATGGGGATAATGACCCAAGATTGTTAAAAGGATTGAGTGAGATAATATTGCAAAATATTTAGCACATCATTGATACTTAGTAAAATTTGTTCCCTATTACAATGCATTAATTAGCCCATTGAAAGGTTATTTTTCAAAATTAACATTGGTAACAAAAGCATAATGTATTCCTTTGCAATGGACAAATTGTTAATATTTAATATATTAACTATCCCTTAAATGCAGGCATCATTTTAATCAATAATTAAAGTATGAAAAAAGGCATAAACATAAACTTTTAATGTGGCCTTTTTATTGATAGAATTGATACCAATAATACTCATATAATATATGAAAACTAAAATGAAAAAAATAAGATCAGGATCATAAATTTCAGGTTGGAAGGGGTTTTAGAGGTCACATAGACCAATCACTTGATTTTACAAATGTGGAAACAGGGGTCAAGTGGTTCAATGACTTTTCCAGGATCACAGAGGCAGTAATGACAACGATAGATTTAAAACTTGGTTCTTTGATTCCAAATGTCATTTTCTCTCATTGTACTACAAGACTTCTTTCCTATTCGAAAAGGCTTTTTAAAAGGCATTAGCCTTGAAATGATTTTTGAATAATATGAAAAATGTGAAAAATAATATGAGATATCTCAAGGAGCTTTATTGAGGGGAAAATAAAGAAGGAGAGTGTGGTGAATCACTTTGTAGAAGGGACAATCTCAAGAATTCTCAGGATATTGAACTTCCTGGGGAAAGTTGATAAATAAGTCAATTGGAGCTCAAGAAAGTAAATATGACACAGAAGAAGCTAGAATTAAAATTTTTAGTTTATTGTGGTGAAAAATAAAGAAACTAAAGAGATTTTGTTTCTTTGTTTTAAAAGAGGAAAATGATGAAATCAATGTGTGGGCAATAGGGAAAATAACCAGAGTAGGAAGGATGAAGAGGGGTGGAGAAGTAAAATTGAGAATCCAGAAATGACTGTGTTATGTAAAAAACAAAGGAATTAGACAAATTTTATTTCCATTTATGACAATTATTTGATGTCATTAAGGCACATTCAGGAATTAGTTTAACAAGATTTAGTGAAGCACTTTATAAAATATCTCATACTACTGTAACAATGTTCATGATTTCAAGATATCATGTCTGAACCCGAGATCTTATTGGGGCCACAGTTTCAGAGAAAACTTTTGTCATATACTAGAGTATAAAAGAAATGTGCAGTCTTATACTAGTATATTGAAACATATAGAGAAATATGTATTAGACCACTGATTCCCAATTTTTTTATCTCACGATATCCCTACCCTCTTAAAATTTATTGTATACCCCCTCCCAAGAAGTTTTGTTTTTGTATGTTATATCTGGCTCTCTTTATAAAAAAATAATATATCTTAGTATTATTATAATTAAGTGGTCTTCTGGATCATACTTTGAAAACAACAGTACTAAGTTAGATAATTAAATAGATTTTGAATTATATATATTTCAAAGACTAGTCATTAGCAGCTCATTATAAACTTGGAAGGAAACCTCTAATGTAAAATATAAGGGATCTATGGTTGGCCTTGTGGTTGTCAACATTTTTATCAATAATTTGGATAAAGGCATCAAGATATACTTATCATATTTGAGAATGTCAAATGGCTAGAAGGAATAGCTTCTTCTATTTTTTTTTCATTCTTTTGACGTTGCTTTATTCTTTCTTGATGTCTTGTAAAGTCATTGCCTTCCACGTACACAATTCTAATTTTTAATAGAATTATTTTTTTCAGTGAATTTGTGTACATCTTTTTCCATTTGGTCAATTCTGTCTTTTAAGGAATTATTTTCATTAGTAAATTATTGTATCTCCTTTTTCCATATGAGGAACTCTATTTTTTTCAGCATTTTTGTACCACTTTTACTAAACTGTTAATTGCCTTTTCATACTTTGCTTCCTTTACTCCCCTTTCTTAAGAAATTTTTTCTCTACCTCTCCTATTTAATTTTGGAAATAATTTTTAGCTCTTGTGTCTAATTCACATTTTTTAGAGGCATTGTTTATACCTATTTTGAAGTCATTTTCTTATGAATTTGTGTCTTGATCTTTCATGTCACTATAGTGGATTTTTATGGTGAAGTTCTTTGTTGTTGTTGATTGCTAAATTTTCTACCCAATTTCATGATTTTGAACATGATTGTTAGAGTTGAGCTCTATTCTCGACAGGGGTCGGGGAGTGGGAAAGAAAGGTTTTACAATGGTTTTCAGAGCTAGTTCTGAGAGTTTGGACATTATCAGTGCTTCCATGATGGTGCAATCTGGAAAGAGTTGTGGTCATTGCTCTCCTAGTCCCTTACACAGAAAGTCCCTTACACAGAAAATCCTTGATTCCTTAAGATTGCAATTGATACTACTTTTTAGGGTCTTGATCCCTTGTGAGCAGAAGTGATGCTGCTTCTCAGGAGTCCTGCTCTGTTGGAACTGGAAATTATACTGATCCTCAGGATCCTTGATTCCTTGGAACTAAAAGCAATACTGCTCCTCAGGACACCTGCTCTCTCTTGATTGAAAGTGCTTTTCTAGGTCCTTGAACTATAATCCAGAAGTGGATATAGGCAATAGATTTGCCAAAGAGCATCTGGTCCCATACTGAGTATAATATTGTGGTTTCTTTTACTCTCTTTATGACCAGTTGCCACATCCCCTTATTGTTTCTGGCTTGAAAACATTTGAAATTGCTGCAGCTTCTGTTGCAACAATTCAGGGGTCCTCAAACTATGGCCCGTGGGCCAGATGCAGCAGCTGAGGATGTTTATCCTCCTCACCCAGGGCTATGAAGTTTCTTTATTTAAAGAGCCACAAAACAAAGTTTTTGTTTTTAATATAGCCCAGCCCTCCAACAGTCTGAAAGACAGTAAAATGGCTCCCTATTTAAAAAGTCTGAGGACCCCTGAGTCCCAATCCAAGTGAACTTTGGGACAGCCTCCACTCCATTCAACAAATCTTTTCTTTCTAAATTTCTAAGCTATTTTGAGCTGGAAGAATGTCTCATGATTTTGTATTGGTTTTACTACAGTCAGGAATTAGAGAAACAATGGCTTCTGTACAATGCCCCATCATTTCCAAGCTCCATCTAGAGGCTCTGAGCACCATGTTTTAGGATAAACTAAAGGATGTTCAAATGAGAACAACCAAAATGGTGAAAGGCTATGACTGGTTGAAAGAAATGGAGATGATTAGTCCAGAGAAGAGAGAACTTAATGGGAATGTGATAGCTATTTTCAAGAATTTGAAAGACTATCATTTCAAACTGGAATTAGATTGTCTGCTTATTGAAATAGTTCTGAAACCATGGGTAGAGCCTGAAAAGAGATTAAGACAGAGGTGACCTAAGACAAACTTTTATCAATGTCTCTACTATCCTAATGATTCTCTAACAAGGAGTTAATTATTATCCATCATTAATTTCAGCCATCCAGCTTCACAACATCAGTGTCATCCTCAACTCCTCACTGTCTCTCATCCCAAGTTCCCACATAGCCAATTATGCACTTAATGTTATTGATTCTACCTCCACTGCATTTCTTCCATACATTCCTTTTTTCATTCATCTGGCTACAAACTTAGTTCAAACTCTCATGACTTCCCATTACTCTCATTCTTATAAAAGCTTCCTAATGAATCTTCCTAGCTCACATCTCTCCATTCTCCAATTCATCTTCGACATAGATAATAAAGTGTTTTTTTTCATAAAACATAGATATGACTATGTATTTCCCTACTTTAAAATTTACAGTGATTCCCTTTAGGTTATGGGCTCAAAAATAAACTCCTTATTCAGTATTTAAAATCCTTCATAACTAGCTCCTTTCTGAATTTAAATATCTCCTCTTCTCATATTCAATGGCTCAATCAAAATAATAATTATGCTCCTCAGAAATTATATTCTATTTTTTTTTTTTTTTTTTGCTGAGGCAATTGGGGTTAAGTGACTTGACTAGGGTCATACAGCTAGGAAGTGTTAAGTGTATGATGTCAGATTTAAACTCATGTCCTCCTGACTTCAGGGCTGGTGCTCTATCCATTGCACCATCTATCTGCCCCTATTCTATTTCTTATTACCCTAACTTGGCATTAACTTTATTCTCTGCCTGTAATATTTCCTCACTAACTTTTAGATTCCTTAGTTTCCTTTAAAATTTTATTCATGCTCAACTTTATGAGTTTTTCCTGATATTCCCAGCTGTTAGGTCTTCCCTACTAAAAAAACATATATATTATACACATACATATTTACACATATATTTCTATGCATATGCATCTAAATACATAATGTAACAAGGCTTCTTAAACTTTTTCCTACTTGTAACCCATTTTTGCCCAATAAATTTTTATGACCCTGGGTTTGTAGGTATATAAAATAGTTATACAAGCCAAACACTTATTGATAATAAATCATAATTTTGCAACTCCCAATTCAGCTATGAAATTTCATATGGAGTTATAACCTACAATTAAAAAAACTTTTCTCCAAACTTTCTCTGCTATAACTTTTCAGCTTTCTTTCTCCCTTAGACTAAAGAGAGAGCAAGAGCAAAAGCGAGATAAATATATATATATATGTATGTATATATATATATATATATATATATATATATATACATATATATATATATATGTATTCCTTGGGAGCATGGACTATTTATTTTATTTGAGAAAAATAATCAATTTTTCTTTTATTGATAACTAATCAATATTGTATATCCAGGGCTTTTTTCCCCTTTCTATTTTCTCATTTTCTATTAGGTCAAAGTAGTCTCTAAAGGACAGGGTTAAAATCCTCCTCAATCTTGGGCAAGATCCCATCTAACTAGGATATAAGTGGCTTCTGTAAGATAGATCCTTTGGTCTGGATTGCCTAAGTGATGAATAAGAGTGACAAATCAAAGTCATGTCCACATCCTCAAGCCCTTTCTTAGAATAAATCTATTTTTCATTATAATATTTATTCTTTCATTAATTGTTAACTAATCAGAGTTGATTTCCTCCTGTTAAGAACAAGCATTCTTCCAAGTATATTTAAACTCTGAGCAGCCTCTAAAATTCATCTATGGTTCTCAAGAGTGCCACTGACCTAATTTTATTAATTATTTGCTAGTCATAATTAATAAACTGAATAGCAATTATCAAGAAATTATTTCTCTCAGACTTTTCATTTGTCATATATATTTGTATTCTCAGCACTTAGCACAGTGCCTAGCACATCTTGATTTACTGAGTGATTTGAATAATGAGTGCTCAATTAAGACTCATTCAAATGTAACTAAAACTGTGATTTAAGATTATATATAAATTATGTTAGAGCTATATGCTTCTTCCTATAAAGTGCTACTCTATATCTCATTATAACATAGAGATAATCCAAAGACCACAAACTCTCTCTGATCCTATCAAGCCAGAATAATTTTTGACATGAGCTTGTATTAGTCTGTATTGGAGATTCCTTGTCTTTGTGGATCTTGGATTCATTTGGCAATCATATAAAGCCAATGGGCCCATTCTCAGAGTATTTTTAATCCTATTTAAGTAAATGCTAAATTTTAGTTTGAGATTAGTGAACATAAAGACGTATTTTTCCCATCCAAGTTCACAAACCCCTTGAAAGTTTTCCATGAACCCTTTGAAGATGCCTGGACTTTGGAAAAAGAATTCTTAGTCTATGTGGTTGTCATCCAAGGGTCAGTCCCAACCATTCAGGCATTGTGCTGAGTGCTAGAAATACAAGTACAAATACAAAGCAAACACACACAAAAAACAGCCCCCGTTCTCAAGGAGTTTTTGTTCCAATGGGGAACACCACACAAATATGTGAAATAGATCAAATAAAAGGTAACCTTGTAGAAGAAGGTACCAGAACCTGAGATAGGAGAGCAAGGGTTTAAACAAACAAACAAACAATCTCATGTAGAAAGTAGTACTGAATCTGATTTTTTTTTTTGTTGAGGCAATTGGGGTTAAGTGATTTGCCCAGGATCACACAGCTAGGAAGTGTTAAGTGTCTGAGTTCAGATTTGAACTCAGGGCCTCCTGAATTTAGGGTTGGTGCTCTATACACTGCTCCATCTGAATCTGAATTTTAAGGGAACTGGCATTCCACAAGGTTGAAGTGAAGAAAGAGAATATTACAGATTTGAAGGGCATACAGAAGCAAAAGTAGAGCGAGGAGAATGAGTATCATGCATGAAGACAAACAAAATGGTCACTTTAGCCATACTAAAGAGTTGATGGAGGGGAATAATATATATTAAATCTAGAAAGGTGGGATAGAATTAGATTGTGATGGGTTTTTAAGTACAAAGCAGAAAACTAGGTAATGGAGATAAAAAGCATTCCTGAAGTTTACTGAGAAAGATTAAAATTAAAATAGTAATAGTAGTTCACACAGCATTTCAAGGTTTCCAGATCACTTTATAAGCATTATCTCATTTTCTCCTTATGACAATTATATTATGTGGGTACTGTTATCTCATTTTACAAATGAGGAAATTGTTTTAAATAGGTTAAATGATTTTTAAAAATAACATAGCATGGTAGAAAAAAGCAATGGCTTTGAAGTCAGAGTTCTTGGGTTCAAATTTTGACTCTGATACCAGAGACCTATATGACCTTGAGCAAGCTACCTTCTCTCTGGGCCTCAGTTTTCTCATCTAGGCCATATAAGGGGCCCAGACTAAATGACCCACAGGATCTCTTTCATTTCTAAAATCTATTGACTTATAAACTTAAAAATCCATGACTTAGCCAGAATTACATAGTTAATAAGCATCTGTGGCAAGATTTGAACTCAATTACTCCTGACTCTAAATTCTTTTCTCAAAATTTCATTGGTTAATGGTAGGAAGACAAGGCTGCAGTTCCAAACAAATAAGATTATACAATTCCCACTATTAAAGTATGTTGCCTGTTCTTTCAAAGCAGACTTCTCATTCTTAACAGTAATGGCAAAATTCATGTACAGACATGTTTCATTAATATATGATAGGAATTTGATACATTTGTGCTCCTTAATATTACTACAAGTTTAAAACTTATTATTTCTCCCATTACTGCAAATGGAAGCTTCATGCATACCTATCTTTTATGAACATATTTGTCAAACTTAATGAATAGCATGTGCTTGCAAATGAGTAATATTAATGAGAACTCTGGGTGGGCTATGTAAGGAGAATATATTTCATTAACATGTTTCATTTAAAATTATGGAAAACCTGGTTTTAAAAGTGAATCTTTCTCATGGTAGCTTAAATATATTCTGACAGCTCTTTTTCAGGTTGTGACCTTGCCTGAAGTACATAGGTCTCTTTTTTTAAAAATGTGGATAGAACTTCCTTTAAAAAAAAATCTGTTATTCTTAATTGTATTTTATTTTTCCAAATGCTTGAAAAGATATTTTTCAACATTCACCTTTGTAAAATCTTGTGTAAATCTTGTAAATCTTGTGTAATCTTGTAAAATCTTTCCAAATACATACAAAGATAGTTTTCGACATTCACACTTGCAAAACCTTGAGTTCCAAATTTTTCTTACTCTCTTCCCTTCCCTAGACAGCAAGCAATCTGATATAGATTAAACATATGCAGTTCTTCTAAACATATCATGAATGGAACACCCTTAAAAGGTTTTTCACATGCATTAAAGAGAAACTGGCATTTTTGTTCAAGATGAGGAAATCAGAACATTTTGACATTCTGTATCATTTTGTTATTTAGGAATAAGAAAGAATTTCACTTTTCATAAAAGAGCATAAGAGCCAATATAACCAATGATGTCCCCAAACCCCCAAAAGCTACTATATTAGGCAGTTCATAGGAGAGAAGACAAGGGAAAGAAACAACAAAGCTGGGTCTTGATGTGCTTAAAATTTAACAGCATCCAAGAGGGAGTCCCCAGATAAAAAGTTGAATAGCTCCCAGTGCAGACTAAAATTTAGCTGGAGGAGAACTATGATCTCCTGATCATTAGATTTCTGCAAGTTGGCTGTGACAAGAAGGAGTTTTAGACTTAGTTTTAAAACACCTAAATTAAAGTCTTTCTTTCATCAGCTAAACATGACTTTTTTTATCACAGATCTTCTATCTCTTCATCTGCAAAATAGTTGTTTAACTCAGCAAACATTATTAAGTATTTCCTTGCTAGATTTGAGAATATAAGAGCTTACTTTCTCTTGAGAGTCAACAATACATACAAGAGAAGTAAGTACAAAATAAAGAAGATGTAATTCAGTAAGGAACGGAGGACACTAGTTAATAAATGAAGGAAAAGCTCTCTCTTTCAAGAATTCGAATTTGAACTAAATCTTAAAAAGATTTATGTGTTCCAAGAAGTAGACTTAAGGAGTGAAAATATTCTAAAATCTTCAAAGATAGGGAGGAAAGAAATGGAATGCTGAGTCTAAGAATTAACAACAAAGGACAGTTTTGCTGGAATATAAATTATGTAAGGAAGAGGAATTTTAAGAAGCACAGAAAGATAAATTTCTCACTAATTAAGGATTTTGATTGACAAAGGGGAATCAGAATTTTAGTCTAGTGGAAATAGGGAAACACTGAAGCTTCTTGTTCTCAAGAGGAAGGGACACATCAAACCTGTACATTTAAGGACTATCAATTTGGCTTCTATGTGACGACTAGGTGAGACAGGGAAAACTGGAAAGAAGAAACATTTGAAGACAATTTCAATATTTTAGGTCAGAGCTAAAAAGGCCCTAAATTAGGTATTTATGTGAGTGGAAAGAAAGGAATAAGTGTTTAAAATATGGAAGAAGTAATTTCTTAATTGAAGAAATTAAGACTTTTCAGTTTGTTGAACATAGGATTAAATGGAAGGTAAAAGATGAAAAAGACCCCTATGTTATGAAACTGGAGGAATGGAATCATTTTGAAAGAAATAGGTAAGTAATAGAGAAAAGGATTTTTTAAACTACTATATGGGGCTTCTGTGAAGACTAGAGATTACATGAGGGAAATGATTTGTAAGTTATAAATCATTATATAAATGTCAACTACTATTCTCTATGCCCTCTGCAAAGATAAATGAGTAGAACACCATTCATCAAACTACAACACATTCTACACTTGAGGTATAACTCAGTATTTTCCAGGAATCATAAAAAAATATCAACTAAGTTTTTAATCTAAAATTACCTTTTCTTCCTACCCTTTCCTTCATTTTCCTGTTCATTTTGTGTTTCTCTTTCCCCTTTTTCTTTCATTTTTCTTCCTTTTAACCTTTCTCAAAGTTTAATGGTACTAGTGAATACTAGTGCTAGTGAATAAAAAACTTTATGCTTACATTAATAATGTATCATATAATTAGTTGAGAAATATGTATAAAATACCCTTATATAATACTAATTTAGGCTTTGGTACTGACTAAGGAGCTAGACCAAATAAAACTTAGTTCACATCTTAACATTCTAACCACTAGATAGACAAGGGCAAAAAGTCCAATACGTGTAGCTCTGACTAAGATTTTACCTCATTACTCATGCACTTCTATGCTAGTTTCTCACTGAGAAATGTACAGAAGCCCATAGTGAATCATCATAGGTTTGGCAGCATGGAGATAGATTCATAGAATCAGAGTTGGAAGAAATTGGCCAATTCCTTCTTTTGGGTTGATGAGAAAATGGAAGCTCAATGATAACTTCATCCAACAAAATATTTATTTAGTATCTAGTAGTACAAGACATTGAGGTTACAAAGACAAAAATAAGATAATTCCTGCTTTCCAAAATTTACATTCTATTGGAATCTATCCAAGGTTACAAAACTACTTAAAATATACATATATGCACATACACACATGTATAATGTACATGTATAGCTATACATACATGATATAGATGCATGTATATATGTATAGATATGCATGTACATGATATATATATAGAGAATATAGATTATATGTAATGCTCACATTCTATTGTTAAAAGAATTAGTTTTTAATTTCTCATGCCCCCCCCAACTGCTATTCAGTTCCTCTTTCTATGTGCATAAAATATTTAAATAATCCCATTTTGCATTTATATAAAAATATATTATTTAAGCACTGTCAATTTTACTTATATTAATTCATATTATCTTCACTATAGCTGGATCATACAATTTAAATTTATATCTGAAAGGAATTTGAAATATTATTTAGTTCTAGCCTTTCATTTTGTAAATTAGAAAACTGAGGTACAAAGAAGTCAACTTCTCCAAAGTTACTTCCACAAAAATGGAAATTGAAGTCCAGTCTTCCAAATCCTGCTGTTGTTATTTTTCCTAATCTGCCATGCTGTCTCTGACCATACTCAGGGAGTTCATCTACTCGGTTTTGTAACTCTGCACTGGCACTGAGCTACCCTGATTGATGAGTGAGTATGTGAGTGTAAGCTCAACTAAGTCACTCTATTATGCCAGCTTTCAGATGTTGCTTCAAAGTCATATACCTCAGATAGTTTGCAGCTTCTAGAACATTATAAACGATACCAAGTCTGCCTCAGAGGGAAGAGGATCTAAATTAAACTCCTGCCTCTTACCCTTTCAGTCTGTGTGACCCCAGGCAAATCATTCAGCATCTCAGAGTCACAACTAACTCTCTAAGATTGCAATCTGCAGAGCACACAGTCGTCTGTCTCACTGGAGTCTTACATCAGAAGTTCCCTTTCCTAAGAATATCAAAAGTCTGTTCTTCTCTCCTTAAACTTCCTCAGACATGTAAAGATAGACAAACAGACAATGAAAAAAAGTGGAGAGAGACAGAGAGACAGAAAGAGACAGAAAATACTAATTGGGCACCAGGAAATTTGAGTTCAGATCCAAGTTCTTCAGTTTAAGAGCTTTGTGACGAGAAGCAAATTACCTTATTGTTTGGAAATTCCCCTTTCTTTTCTATAAAACAGGCATAATATTTGTACTAGCTCCCTAATCGTTTATTAAGATTTTTCGAAAGCTTTTTACACACATGAAAGATCTACATAAAGGTTCCATTTTAAATATGAAGATACTGAGAAACAGAGATATTGCTGTTCATCACTCAGTTTTGAAAAGGACCAGTGACATCATGGGATGATGCCGTGATTTGTACATGAACTGGACTTAAATGAGGCAAAATTGCACAAATTTCTTCCATAATCACTGGGATCCAAAAGCAAAGTAAAAGTCAGGATGACTGGCAATGGTCCAGAACACAATGAGTGACTTAAGCATCTTCCATGTCTGGCTAATTGCTCCATAGTACCTGCTTCAGTTGCCTTCATAGCTGAAGGAATAATAGTTATTATCTTCTTGAGCCACAGGTGAGAGTTAGGGGAAAAGTAGACACCAAAGGTGGATAAGTGGCCCTGGAAAAAGAAAAATAATGAGTTAGCCAAGGTCACATAGTAGAGAAATCAATAATTAAAAAAACCTTAGACACTGTAACAGGTCAAACATTCTTGTGAAAGAGATAGGGCAGTAGCTCCATTATGCATGTGATGAGGACTGGATAATGAGGGCTCAGTCTTTAGAATATATATAATATGCTTTGCTTGTTACCAAATCAAAAAAAAATGCTTTGTGAAGATTTCCATGAGTTCATGGTGGAAAAGACTTTACCATCTCTACTTCAAGCAGGAGAAAGGACTCTTACTTTTTTTTATAAAGTGATGAAAAGCCTATTAACAGGCTGCTGAGCAAGAACTGAGTGTGAGGACAAAGGGGTTTCAAAAGAATTTTCTTTTTTTACCCTGGTCAAAAATAAGGCAAAAAGTTCTGTGAGTATTTGAGTGTGAGAGCTTTTACTAGCTAGACCAACATGTCTCTAAACACACAGAACCTCCATTTCTTCTCTCTCTGTCATATTTCATTTTTTCCTATTAATATAAAAAATGCAGTGAACAAGGTTATGATCTATGGGCTTTTAAAGATGGAAGAACCATCTAAAAGATCCCCTCATTGACCCAGAGCTGGCAGTAATAATAGCCAGTTTTTGTGAGAAGCCATCCCTGAGGATCAACTTCCTCAATCCTAGAGGCAGATAGGTGGCAATAGTTCAAATCCATTTTCAAATACTAGCTTTATGACTCTGGGCAAATCAATTAATATCAGTTTATTCCTCTATAAAATGGAAATAATAATAGTACCTACACTACAGAGTTGTTATGTAGAATAAATAAGATATTTTGAAGTACTTGACACAGTGTCTTGTACTTAATAGGTTCTTAATAAATACTTCTTCCTTCCTTTCTTGACACAGACCAGGAGTCAATTAATTTGGCTTTCATGTCACTATGTCCTAAAACAAAGGGATTGATTTATCCCTTGACCATGCTATGACCAAAAGTAAATTTTGTAGGGGAAATAATTTCTAGCATTCACCCTAAATTTCAGTCCTCTATTCCTAGGGAATGAGTGGGTTTGGAAAGGGAAAGTATATGCAAGGATTGGGATCTTGTGCTCTAAAACTTTCTTAGTAAATATTTCTTTGTAAAAGCTAATTGATATAAATAAATTGATATTGGGATGATACTAACCAGCCAGTTTATATGAAGAACATGCCAGATGGGCATTTATAAGCAATGACATTAGACATGAGAGAAATAATAGTAGTAACTATGATAGTTACTCCCACCCCATCCCACTCCATTCTTTAATTCTGATCCATTTCAAGGAAGATTTAATCCAGGAGTTCAGTAATATCAAAATGTGTTCTTTAAAGAAATACTTAATATCCTCCAAAGCTTTTACAGCAAAATTCCTTTGACTTGAGCACAGGCATTCTAACAAACAGAACAAACTAAGAACTTCCCCAATTATTCCATCCCTGGAGAAATTTCAGAAAGATTACTATTCAAACAAGGTTTGGACCTGGAAATAACATAGGTGCTCCTTTATCGTACCAAATATACTTCAAGAAAAACTAAAGCTTAGAGAATTTTCTTCTATCTCTATTGGTAAACAGTAGATGAAACTTAAGAGATGTGTAGAAACAACTAAAACATATGGGTTTTTATTCAAAGCAAATATTTGACTTGGCCCTCTTTATTTGAAGAACTATAATTCATTTGAAATATGATGGTGACAGATTGTCAAAAGGCATCAAGGAAAGTGGCAATTGTAATACTTTGACCTACTACAGAGATACTTGAAAGTCTAATCTGGAATTACAGCTTTCACTTACCATTCCTAACTCTGCATCAGAACTAACTCAATAATTTAGCAAGAGCAGCATGTTCCAACCAGAGAGCCTGAAAAAGTTGTAGCTATGTCTTTGCTGCATATAAGCAGTCACCAAATGTGAGAAACATTGAACTCTTCCTTAAAGTGCTGCTTTCCCCAACCCTCTGAGTACATGCTACTGATTTTTTTTTCCCTCCTAAAGATGCTTTATTGTTTTTTTTTCTGATTTTTCATCAGGGTGGGGTTGCCATGGCAATAAACTAGGATATCTTGCTGGATTTCACCTTTGCTGTCTTACTTCATATGGTTCTCGCTCCTCAGAGCAAACATGGTAGATGCAGTGCACATACAGATGTCTAATTTCAGATTTCCTCCTCAAGTGTGCTTGGCAGCCGCTCTCTAGAGACAGCTGGAGCAGCACTCCACAAACTTGCGTTCATCCTCCTTCTCTCTAATGGCCACCATCACATGTCTTTCTGGCTTTCTGATCTCTCTTTTAAGATGGACAAAGCTTTTCTTAAAAGATCTTTCCTCAATTGAAAATAGAAGTCTTTTAACATTTCAATTAACTGAGCTGTCAGATCAACTCTAAATACTTTAGCTGTCTAAAGTTACCAGAGTTAAGGTGAAGAGGAAAAACACCCTGGAGAATACAGAGGTTCAAGACAAAATGCTCACGGGTAAACAGATTTGCTATGTATACGAAACAAAAAGTCAGAGGTTTATTGCCTAATAATTCTGCCCCTTTCTAATTAGCTGACTGACTACTGATATAAATTTATCCCAAAGTCAAACTAAGAAAACTCATCACACACACACACACACACACAGACACATATAAATAGAAACCCACACATATGTACATATAGATATCATAAAGTTTTAAGTATATATTATTATTATCTTTGTGTGTTGAAATTTTCATTTATTAAATTCATAATAGAAAAGAAAATCTATACAAAAATAAAGCTTATACTATTTCATATATTCCATACCCTGAAAGTATTTTTCTATTCTTATTTCATCTATAGATTGTAAATTGTTTATTTACAGCATAGCCCCCAGAGATATAAAATGTACTTGGAGAAAATTTAATTTGAGTAAGGAGGAATAGAGATAGCATCAGCCCATTTGTTCAGTGAAAAGTGAAATCATATCAATAGAGAACAGCTCATGCCCTAAATCTCAATCATTTTCCCTGAATGGGGACAACTGAATTTGTAGAGATAGACTTTAGAGATCTACAGAGTAGCCAGGCCAACTAGAAAGAATTGACAGGATGAGGTAAGACCTATGGACAAGAGTCTCTAATGGGAGAAAGTACATGCTACATAGATAGATGTCAAACAATCGAATATAGCTGTGATCACATCAGTTGAAAGTTCTCTCCAAGCTGGAGAACAAATCAATATTTGCCAGGTCATTCTGGGGTCTTTTATGTATAGATGTCAACTGTTTCCAGATTATTATCATTTTTCATTCTGCTATTTAATTTAGCCTCACTTTGAAATGTTGCTATTTATCTTATGAGTGTAGACATTGTCTTCATAATAATAGCTAGCCTTTATATAGAGCTTTAAATTTGTAAAGTGGTTTGCAAATATTATCCTATTTGATCCTCTTTTGAAAAGATGATGGAAGAAATTTTTTTCATTTTTTCTTGAGTTCTGAGAGTTGTATAGTTTTAAAACATATGTTTGCATAGTATATCACAGTCTACAAAGAAAATTCATAAATGCCTTTTCATTTTATATTTGAAATTATCTGTGGAAAGCAAAGCAAGGTTTTCATTTATCACCATAAAGATGAGTATAACAGTAGTCAGTAAATTGACATGATTTGCCTGTAATCAAGCTAATAATCAGGTGTCCTGGACTTGGAGTCTAGGACTCTGTTTCACATTATTTTACCTCACTTTTATCCAAAGAATTTAGTAGTGGTAGTAGTAGTAGTAGTAGTAGTAGTAGTAGTAGTAGTAGTAGTAGTTAGTAATAGTGGTAGTAGTAGTAGTAGTAGTAGTAGTTAGTAATAGTGGTGGTAGTAGTAGTAGTAGTAGTAGTAAGTAATAGTGGTAGTAGTAGCAGTAGTAGTAGTAGTAGTAGTAATAGTAGTAGTAGTAGTAGTAGGTAGCAATAGTAGTAATAGTAGTAGTAAGAATAAGCAACAATATCTAGCATTTATATAACATTTTGAGATTTACAAAGCTTTTATTTATATTTATTATATTTCCTCTTCTGATATTCTGTGAAGTTCTAATTTATACTGATTTCTTATTGTGTAGGTATCTATAAGAGAGAAGATGGTTTATTATTATGTGTTTAAACAGAGACATCATTACATTTGTTATCCTCTTACATGGTCTCTACTTGACAAACAAGAAAATTCAGGTTTGTCAAAGACATATTAACATTCTGATTCAATCATACTGACATCCATCTTGGGAGAGGGCGGATCATTATGAATAATAAAGCCACCAATGGATCAAAATTGTAGTCAAGAAAGCTGGATAACAACATTAACAATCCATGTCTGGCGGGGAGGGCAGAAAAATAAAGAAAATGAAAGATTGTAAAGTCAATATAAACAGCCATGTTAAATAACTCCCTCCTAAATACATAAAGGAGTAAGAAGAATGTGAAGAGTTTAAAGAAACAAACTTGACTGATATTAGGGAAACACTAGATCAGAGGCTATCATGAAAGAAAAACACAAGTATTATCCAGGAGATTTTCTCACTTTTTGGTTCTTGGTCCCAGGAAATTGGGAAAAGATATTAATTATGCACTCCCAAAAGCAAATTTACTGCTATTTTCAAACACCTAGTTTAAATAATGTAACAGAGAAGGGGTGAGCCAAAGGAATTTCTATAAAAAGAGACCAGGGATTTTAGTGAACTGGACATTCAATGTGATCCAAAAATATTCTTTGGAAACTAAAAAAGCTAAAAGCTTAGATTATAATGAAAAAAGCTAAATTTAGTAAGAGAAACAAAATGGTCATGAATAATTAGTCAGTCAATAAAATTTTATTAAGCATCTGCTATGTATCAATAAGGTGCTAATAATTACTTGGGTATATAAGTGACAATTTAACCTTGTCCTGTTCTGGTCAAACATATCTGAAGGGTGGGTAACTGAGAAATCTAAAGCAAATCCACTTTGTAAATTCCTCTACCTTGCCTCTGATCCTGTTTGTTTCATAATCCCTCCCCCTATCTGCAACCTTCCTTTCTGTTGAAACAGCAAGGACAGTAATATCTATTAGGGAGGAATTACAAGAGATAGCTAACATGAAGAAAGATCTATCTTATTACTAGCCTCAGCAATAGACCTTGTACAGTCAAAAGATACCACATCCTCTATTCCTACCCTGCAAGTCCCCAACAATGATTTCTTTCCAATCCTGAGATATTGTATATTCAATTCACCTCCTATCTATAGACTTTGAGAGAGAGAGAGAGAGAGAGAGAGAGAGAGAGAGAGAGAGAGAGGTCTATATAATTGAAATCTATAAAAACTTTGTATTCTTTGTTCTTTTGGGAGTCTCCAACTATATGAGGGGGCTCTTTTGCTAGTGAATTCAATAAACCTTTGTTGGTTCTTAAATTTTAGGTTAGGGTTTAAGTTTGGTTCTGGTTCTAGTCCTAGTTTTATTCCAGCACTGACACTTTTATGCAGAGTAGTATTGTATTAATTCTGGAAATCACATTTTTGGAAGTACATTAATGAATTTGAACAAAGGAGGGCAATCAGAGTCATGAAAGGCATATGGCAGCATGACATCACAGAGTATTTTAATTGTCATAGTATACTTAAAAGATATATGTGTTTATATGTATGTATATATATATATGTATGTGTATAATTGTACACACTGATATATCTACATTCATATATGTATATATGTACATATATAAAATTATCATTAATGGTAATGAAATATGAGGATAATTTTTTAAAATGAGTGAGCCCCTGAATGTCATGTGCCTAAATTGAAGAGGTAATTCTACTGTTAACAGGACAAGAAATATCTCTTTGATTTAAACCTGAAAAAAATGTTATATAACTCAACTGACCTGAATTTGTTATAGAATTTGAAAAGTGGCCTAAAATCTTCAAATGATACTGAATAGCAAGCATAGACGATAGCAAGAAAGTGTACTAGACAGGAATTCTCTGACTCTCTAAGTATCTGTGTTTCTGCTTCCTTCTTTCTGTCTTTGTCTCTATTGGTGTTTCTCTCCATCACAATCTCTTTCTGTGTGTATCTCTCTGTGTGTCCTCTCCATGACCTTTCAGGCTCTGTCTGTCTGTCTCTCTCCATCTCTCCATCTCCATCTTTCTCTCTCTTTCTCTCTCTCTTATGTTTAGAGAAAGTGTGGCCTCTAAAAGAGGAGAATTCAAAAAGAACTTATTGTGTTGTGACTTTATTACTTCTGGGGATAATTTGTTTTTTTTTATTAAAACTTTTTATTTACAAAATATATGCATGGATAATTTTTCAACATTGACCCTTGCAAAACCTTGTGCTCCAAATTTTCCCCTCCTTCCTCCCACTTCCTCCCCTAAATGGCGGGTAATCCAATACATTTTAAATATGTTAAAATATACGTTAAATCCAATATATGCATACCTATGCATACAGTTTTCTTGCTGAACAAGAAAAATTTGATCAAGAAGGAAAAAACATTGAGAAAGAAAACAAAATGCAATTAAACAGCAACAGAAGGAGTGAAAATGCTATGTTGTGGTCCACACTCAATTCCCACAGTCATTTGTCTGGATGTAGATGGCTCTCCTCATCACAAGATCATTGGAGATGATCTGAATCATCTCATTATTGGAAAGAGCCAGGTCCATCAGAATTTATCATCATATAATCTTCTTGTTGCCATGTACAATGATGCTCATTTCACTTAGCATCTATTCATGTAAGTCTCCCCAGGCCTCTCCAAAATCATGGGGATAATTTATTGAAGAAATATATGAAGCCAAGAAAACTTTCCCATTTCTGCACATTTTAATATAAAATACACAAAATGTTTAAAAACACCAAAGATATTTTTAAATGTTTTTATGACTTCAAAAATATTTGTGAACTCTTACTGATTAATTTTCTTTTGAATTAATTTCAACAAGAATATATTTTGACAATGTCAAATCTAAAAAATTAAATTAGTTTGTGTCTGGCACTTCTCTATATTTCATGAGCACATCTTTAACTCCAAAATAGGAATTTAGCTAAACATACAGATAGACAGGTATCTTTCTTTCTATCTATATATCTATATTTGTGTGTGTATGTGGTATAACTATGTATATGTAAAAGATAGATAAAAAGATAGACATTGTGTGTATGTGGTGTGTACATATATATATAAATACCCATATATTCACACTGATCACACACTCTCTCTCTCTCTCTCTCTCTCTCTCTCTCTCTATATATATATATATATATATATATATATATGTTTTGTTCTTTTGCTGAGGCATTACTTTGATACTCTACAATCTCATAACTTTCTGATAAATCTTCATATTTTCTGATTCTGTCTGAATCTTCTTTAACTCCTTAGTTAAATCTTTCATACAAGGTGTATCTACTGTACCATTCCTCTAGGTTTCTTTTTTTTTAATATTTCATTGGTTAAGAAAAACAGATGCTGTCTTTTTTGTGTTTTTCACACTTAACATAGTCCATAACACATAGTAGGAATTTAATACATGTTTGTTGATTGACTCTGAGTTGTAAGCCATGTAAGCATAGAGTTAATAGAAGAGACATCACCATCTATTTCATGTATTATATGAAAGTCTCTGTGTATTTTAAGGCTTTCTCAATATAAACACATGTTTAACTTAAATGATAAAACAAATGAATTTACATCATTAATATATAACAATTTACTAAATAATTTAATAACTACATATGCTTCCTCTAAACTTTTAAAATTCTAGTAGTCCATAGTACAATGGGAGTTGTCATACTTCATTAGATTGAAATGATTTTTAAGTGGAAAATGAGTGAGATATGTTTTGTGGTAATTTGCACATGGAGTTTTCCTTGTAAATTGATTATAAAGTGATATCATCAGATCCCAGGAATAAAGAAATATTCTAGTTACTTTTTTAAATGACTCAACAAGAATTACGTTATTAAGAAACAATGTACATATCTAGATTTTAACTTTTTATTCCATAGTTGAAGTCAACAGGGTTAGTTGAAGAAACAGACATTATTCATAATTCATTTATGTGTAAAGTTAGAAAGCCTCTCATCATTCTGGTTTCAGTCTACAACTATACAGTAATTGTTCCAACTAAATAAATCAAGCTGTTCTTTCTCTTAATGAGGGTTGCCATGTTAATGATATCACTGATGTGTCATAGCAAAAACAAAAACAATTAATCATTCATATATAGATGCCCCCCTCTTCGTAGATGACTATTTTAGAGATAGCAAGGTTGACTGTAAGCTTTGGAAATCAGAAAGTATTAGTAACAGCATTGCCTTAGACATGCTTCCAATTGTATAAAATAGGAATTCTCAACTTTTGTGTATCCCCTAGATAATAGACACCTTTGAAAATCTGATGAAGTCTAGGGACTTCTTTTCAGATTAATATATTTTTTAAAAATAATAATTGTATTAAATGGTAGATGTCAATTATAAGTGAGTAAAAATGTGTCATTTTTTGATCCAATAATAGCTAGCATTTATATAGCATTCCAAGATTTATCATTTACTTTAAAAATTATCTTAATAAATTTTCAAAACAACTCTGATGAGGAAGCTTTTATTATTAACATTTTATAAACAAGGAAACTGAGACCAACAGTGATGGAGTGATGTGACCAAAGTCACAGAGCTAGTTAGTGTCTGAAGCCTGGTTTGAACTCAGGTCTTGATTCAGGGGTAAGAAAATGAGTACTGGGCCTGGAGTCAGGAAGACTTATTTTCCAGAATTCAAATCTGGCTTTGGAGACTTACTAACCATGTAACCTTACATAAGTCATTTAATGCTTTTTGTCTCATTTTCTTCATCTGTAAAATGAACTAAAGAAGAAAACAGCAAACCAGTACAGTATTTTTGGCAAGAGAACTCTAAATGAGTCAGACAAAACTGAAAATTACTGAACATACTTCTTGATTCCAGGACTAGCTCTCTATTCATTGTAATGGCAATGTAGTTGACATTCAAGTTCATAGATCCTTTGAAGCCTATCTGTACTTTCCTTGAAAATCTATGAACCCAAGGTCCCCCAATATAAAAGAAATCATGGCAGTATTCTTAGGAGAAATTAGGATAATAGACATTCACTGATTAAGAAAGTATTCAATCCATCTGCTATAAGCCAGTCATTGAGGTATATACTAGAGAAACACAGACAAATATGAAACAGTACTTGAATTCAAGCAGCTTGCATTTTATTCAGTTAAAGCAACATAAACAACATGAATAAACATAAATACAAGCGTATACAAAGTCAATAAAAGTTAATTTCTAAGAGAAACGACACTAACAACTCAGAGTAATGTAAAACTGTCATTAAAAACTAAATTTGATATTCATATCTTCAATGGTAATATAACTAGGAATAGTTGACCAATTTTTCCAGTTGCTGAATTTTCTAGCCCCACTCTGACTTTTCAAAATTTATAATAAAAAAATTCTGGTGACCCCCATTTCTTTGATTCCTAATCTTAACAATCTCAATCCATGACTGAGATGAAGACATAAATATCATGTTCATCAAATTTATAGATAACATATTTGAATAAAATATTAAACATTAAACATCAGATCCCAAATTAAAAATTATGATCAGAGTTGAGTCACATGGAATTCAATAGGATTAAATATTCACGTCTATACTTATATTGTTTACATTCTTTGGCATGAAAAATTTTTGAACCATGACTATATATTATGCTTGTATTTCCAAGTCTAGTATCTATCATAATGGCTGGCACATACTAAGCATTTAAATGTTTATCAGTTGATAGCTTTAAACTTCATAAATTCAGAATTGGGGCAACATGTTCCCTGTCTGTGACAACTATTCTGATGAGAAAGATATGAAGGTTTTTGAGTGTACAGCATACTCACATAAGCCAACACTGTAATGCACGAATCAAGAAAGTTAATTCTACCCAACTTCAAAAAACAGAACAGTTTCCAAGAAAAACACCAGTAAAAGGTCCTACTCATGCCATAGAATTTGTGTATAAAGAGATGCAGAAAGGACTAACAAACTGGATAATGTACAAAAAAGAACAAATTGGACAGTAGCAGGACTAGAGAATATGACAAATGTATCCATTGAAAGCTTTGAACGTTTTTGTGTAGAAAAGGTAAATTAGGAGAAACATGATAGTTACCTTCATATATGTGAAAGGTTATATCATAAAGGAGGACTTAAAATTACTTCATTTGGTCTTAAAGGGCAGAATTAATACAAATTGTACCTGATCAAAAATTCCATCTTCAATATCTACAAGTAGCCATGATTCATTTGTGTGGCAGAATCAACATTTTCACATCTTAATAGATGGTAATATGTTATCCCTATGATAACTTTTATAAAATCTCATTTAATTGTGCCATATACATGGGAGATACCTTATTGGTATCTTTGGCTTACATTGAGGATTTAGCAAAACATTTCCTCATTCTAAGTTTCTCCCTGTAATAAAGGCTCATATTTTCAGCTTCAGGGTTTTTATTTTTTAATTTCTATTATATGGCTGCATTCTCCAAGCAATAAATGGTCAAAGGCTATGAACAGACAATTATCAGAAGAAGAAATTAAAAACAGTTCTAGTTATGTGAAAAAAATCCTCTAAATCACTATTGATCATAGAAATGCAAATTAAAACAATTGTGAGGTATCACTACACACTTTTCATATTGGCTAAGATGACAAGAAAAGATAATGACGAATGTGGGAGGGGATGTGGAAAACTGGGACACTAATAAATTGTTGGTGGAGTTGTGAGCTGATCCAAACATTCTGGAGTGCAATATGGAACTATGCCCAAAGGGTTAGCAAACTGTGCATACTCTTTGTCTGTATCCCTAAGAGATCATAAAAAAGGTAAAATGACCCACATTTACAAAAATGTTTGTAGCATCTTTTTTTATAGTGGCAAGGAAGTAAAAGCTGAGTGGATGCTCATCAATTGGAGAATGGTTCAATAAGTTATGGATATGAATGTTAAGGAATATTATTATTCTATAAGAAATAATCAACAGAATGATTTCAGAAAGGTCTGGAGAAACTCACAAACTGATGCTAAATGAAGTGAGTAGAACTAAGAGAATATTGTACACACACAATTATGTGATGATCAGTTCTGATGGACTTGATTCTTTTCAATATCAAGGTGATTCAAGCCAGTTCCAAAAGACTTGTGATGAAGAGAACCATCTGAACCCAGACAGAGGACTACGGTAAGTGAGTGTGAATCACAACATAGTAATTTCCCCCTTTGTTTTTTTTTCATTCTTATTTTTTTTTCCTTTTTGATTTCATTTTTTCTTGCGCAACACAATAATTGTGGAAATATGTAAAGAAGATTTGCATATGTTTAACATATATTGGATTACTTACTGTCTTGAGGAAGGGAGGGAGAAAAAATTTGGAACGCAAGGTTTTGCAAGGATGAATAATGAAAACTATCTTTGCGTATAATTTGAAAATAAAAGCTATTTTAAAAAATATTATTTGGCTGCAAGTTATGAATTCTGTAGTGAAAAAATTACAGATATTGACTATTAAAAGGGAGAGCAATGGGGAACCATAGAAAGGCTACAGAGAAAAAAGAAGATGCATAACAGAAATAAGAAATGAGCCAGTCATGTAGTGAGAGCAAAAGACAAATTATGAATGACCTACTAACCACATATGGGTACAATATATGGTAGCCATGCAATGTCAAGAAATAAAGAGGAAATCACAGATAAGAATATGAGAACATAGAACCTTAGAAGACTCCCAGTCCAATTCTCTCATATTATAGATAAGAAAATTGAGGCCTAGGAAACTTTCACACAACTTTACCAATATCCTATAGGTGATAAGTATTTGAACACAAGTTCTCTGATATATAGTGAACTGGTTGTCTCAATGGATAGAGCTATGGCCTGGACTAAGACATTAATTCATAATTGGACTCAATTAATGACTAGCTGTGTAATTCCAAATAAATCATGTAACTTTTGTCTGCCTTAGCTTTCTCACCTGCAAAATTTGAATATTAGTCAGGATTACTCTGGGAGCTAAATTAGATACACAGTGCATTGCACATAGTAAGTGTTTAATAAATTGTTTCCTTTCTTGCTTTTGTTCTAGAGCCAGTACCCTATATCATCAATTAAATTAGAAGGCTACTGTAAATACTGCAAGGCCTGAACTAGAGTAGAGTCTATGTGAGTGAAGAAAAAGGGTGGATGTGATATATGTTCTAGATATGTATGTGACAGCACTTAGTAGATGACTAATGAGGATGAGGAGTAAGGAAAAGTTAAGGATGACTCTAAAACTGTCAATCTGGTGGTATCCCTTACATAAATGTGAATGTTGAAAAAAGGTTAGATCAGGGTTGGGAGTGAAAGGAAGAAGGAATGAGTACTGAGTTGGACATGCTGGGTTTGATGTGACCATGGGATATCTGGGTGAGGATCTTAATCAGAAAGTTGGTGACTAAAACCATAGATTAGAATAAACAGAAAGGTTGATAATATTTGAAAAAATGCTTGCATTAAGAATTTATTTGATTAACACTGATATATCATCAAGAAAAGTACAGAGAAAGAATATAAGAGGGGACAAAATAGGATCCTGGATTATACCCTACATATATTGGATCCTAGTGGGAACCTCACTAATTTGTAATTAATTATCAAAGTCAGATAGGGAGGAGAAGAGCCAAGGGTAGCAATACCAAAAAACAAAAACAAAACCCAGAGAGGAGAGACTGTACAGGAAAGTGAGATTAATCAATAGTGTCAAATGTGGCAGAGATCAAGATGGATGAGGATTGAGAAAACTGCACTGGATTTATCAATTAAGTAATAATTGCTAGTAACCTTAGAGAAAACAGTTTCATTTGCATAGTGAGGTCAAAAACAAGATTGTAAGGGGCTGAAAAGTGAGCCAGAAGTGAAAAAGTAGAGGTAATGAGTGTTAATCTATTGTGGTTTTTTCCTACAAAGTTTTATAACAACTGTAGATTAATTGAAGATTATTTCCATAAAGAAAATCCAGAGTTATTTCATACACACTTTGTCTTTGTTTCAAATCTGTCAATAGCATTATTCTGTTATTGTTTTTTTTTTATTCTGTTATTTTTCAGTCATGTCCAAGCCTTTGGGATGCCATTTGGGGTTTTCTTGGCAGATATTAAAGTAATTTCTCATTTCCTGCTCTAGCTCATTTTACAGATGAGGAAATGGAGGCAAAGGGTTAAGTACTTACCCGGTATTACGCAGCTAATAAGACTCTGAGATTTGAACTTAAAAAGATGAGTCTTCCTGATTGTAGGCCCAATACTCTGTCCTCTGCACTACCTAATTGTTTTTATTTACCATAGCTAGGAACATTCAAATTTAAGCTTCTCTACTTCTACCTTTATATAAAGAAGTTATTTGAAAAGTATCCAGGTATAGCTCTGGAGAGTGCTCATTATATTAAAAAAAAAAATTTAGCAAAGACTCAAAAATATATTATTTATTATATGATATAGGCAATTGTTCCTAATTAATTTATTCCATAATTTCATACATTCTGCACTTATGTTGTTCTAAAGATTTGCCACACTTGCATAATTCTGTTAGCCAAAACTCCCCAAGATATAATCATATCCCTATGGATATTCCTTTTAAAAGACACTAAACATTAAATGTACAATTCAATTATTACTTTTTGCAGAAATGAAGGCCTTTTTAATTTTGCCCAGAAAAAGCAGCAGAGATATTAATTCCCTGAGTTACATGGTTTTTTCTCTAATTTGATGAGATACATACATGTATACATGTATTCATACATGTGCATGCATGAGAAATACACATGCAATCCTATCCTTGTGGTTCCTTTAATATACTCTGTCTATATTAAACCTTTCAATAAAAGTGTTAAAAGCATAGAGTAGAATATTCACCACTTTCTAAAAATAATGCTTCTTTATAGGATCAGAGACTTTAAATAGCTTTTAGATGCTTATTTTTAAATGCTCATGTGTATAATAATCTCATTAAATCCCCATATGATAGATGTTTTATGGATACAAAACTGTCATCACTCACTCCTTACCATAGTATTTTCATCTGCTTATCTAGGGGATGGAAAGCTGCCCATGTGAGGTAAATTACAAAAAGCTCTGGGTCCTGAAAATGGAATTGAGACTTATTAAAACAAACCCCTGAGAACATTCTCATACTCTCTCTTACTGGCTTCCTCATCTTCTCTCTCTATTTCTTTTCCCACTTTGCCCTTTCTCAAATCAGTTCATTTCCATGCAGATGCTCAGATTCCTATTTAAAGGATATTTGATAAGCTACCATGCTTTTTTCTATAGGCAGGCTTCTTTCTCTATAATCCATTCACCTTCCAATTTAAAAGAGACATACTCATCTCCTTATTTATTCACTGACAAGAATTCTTCCATCAAATGAGGGTTGGAAATTGCTCAAATTTTCTCCAAGTTTGAGTCCCTTCAGAAACCATAGGTGCTTGCTTTAGAGATTTAGTTGGGTCAGTCACATTTAGGTGTCTCAGGATCAATTGAAATATCCCCCAAACCAAGCTTATCTTTCACAAGACAGATCAGCTCCAATTCAAACTTCATTTTTTCTGTCAGTGAAGACAATATCATTTTAGCTGCTCAGTTTCAAAAGTTATAGTCATTTTAAATATGTTTTTTTCTTTCTCCAAACAAACCATTGTATAATCCTACTTAATTTCTTCTAAATATCTAATATTATAGGACCAAGCACAGATCTTAAATAATGCATCACAGAACCTTCTTTTCAAATTGACAAAAAAAATTATCAATTTTTTTTGTCAAAAAACTTGTCATTTACTTTGGTCATTTTATAGATAAATTAATTTAGACCCTGAGAACTTAAGTGGTTTAAGATCTTAAACTGAAAAAGGACCTCAGAGGCCATCTAGTTTAAATCCCATAATTTTAAAGCTAAGAAAACTGCAGCTCAAGGAAGTTTAGTGACTTGTCCAAGATCTCACAGGTAGTTACAGAAATAATAATTGAACTTTGCACTTGACTAGAGACAGTGTTCTGTCTACTTTGCCATGTTATCTCCTTTTGCAAATGTCTAATCCATCCTCCTTACTACTCTATTGCCTCACTAATCTGAAATCATAGACTTCAGCAATAATTGCCCCTTTAAAAACATTTTTTAAAAAGAGAAAACTTTCAGGTTTTTTATTTGTTTGCTTGATTTGACTGGCATTCTATGGAAAAGAGTACTCTTTTGACTTTAGCTTCTTTACTAAGTTATATATTCTGTGTGCCTCAGTTTCCACAACTGTAAAATGAGAACGTTGGATTAGTTAAACTGACAGTGCTAGACAGTTCTAAAATACATGGATTCTTAAAATTAGAAGGGATTTTAGAGATCATAGAGTTTAACCTTTCATTGTTGCAGAAATTCCCTTTGCAACATTGGCAACAGATATTCTCTTTCTCTTTACACAATTTTATTGTTGTAAAACTTAAAATCATACAAAATCACCAGTTCCATTTGGGGATGGGTCCAAATGGTAGAAATTTCCTTCCTTCACATCAAGGGTGTTCTCTAGAGAACTCCATAGAATCATTCTTCTCCTCTTAGATTTTATCTTTCTTTTGATTCTAAATTATCATATCTTTGAATGATTTTCAAGGACTTGAATACTCATGCTCAATACTATGCAGCCTTATTTTCCAAGACTCCATCAGACACTCCTTCCCTTTCAATTGTCAATTGTTTCTTTATTTCAATGCTCATGCATTCAACATTCACCTGTTCCTCACATTATCCATTATCTTTCTTACCACACCATTCTCTTATGTCTCCCCAATTTATTTAAATTCTACATAATCATTAAAACTTTATTTAAGCCCTGTATTTGCCATAAAACTTTCAGTCACTACCCCTGGCCTCATTGTTTTTCATCTCTAAATTCTAACCATGCTTACAATCTGAACAAGACATTACAATATTCCATAATATAATCTTTTAAAGTTGTTTACTATTGTGCTATATTTGGTACTATAGCCTCCCCAAATAGACTTTAAGTATTGATAAGATTGTGGCTTCTTCTTGTCCATTTCATCCCTTCACTGAATTTTAGAATTAAATGTATAGGAAATAATCAATAAGTTGTTGTTGACTACATATCAACAGTCTAAAGTCCCTAGTCCCAAGATTCAGGGAATTAGAATTATTTGATGACATCAATGGAGAAAGTAAAAAATGAACAGCTATAAAAGATAAGAACATATATTGACATCATTTCTAAAGGTAAAAGGAATTTGCAATGATTTTTTTTTAATTTAAGACACAGTTCAAACATTTTTGACAAGTCTATTATATTATTTTCAATACCTGGTAAAGAAAATAGGTTTTTGATTTTTAAAAATTATTATTATGATTACTTTTAGGAGCACTGCAGTGGGAGGGGCATATTGATCTAAGAGAATCAATGCATGTTCAAATTCTAATTGAACATGTACCAACAGTAAGCTGTTAGTAACACAACACAAATAACTTTACTCTTTGAATCCTAATATCTTACCTGTTAAGTGATATATTGTTAATATTTATGTAACATGTTAAAGATTACAAAATATTTCACATATATCATCTCATTTTATCCTTCTAACAACCCTATAAGGCAGGTAAAACAGGCACCATTATTCTCATTTTACAGATGAAGAAACTAAGTTTCAGATAAATTAAATTACTTCAATATTGTTATGCTACTTGTAAGGATCAGTAGTATATTCTAAACACCAGAACTAAATCTAAGAAAATAAAATTTAATGAGAATTAATGTAAAATTCTGAATTTGTGGTGTGTTTCTTTTTTTAAAAAAAAATCACCAAATCTAGTAAATGACAGGTGATCCAAAGTGCATTTAATCCAATTTTACCTAAAGAAATTCCCTTGTACAAGATCCCCAAAATGTAGTCATCCATACACTGCATGGAGACCTTTAGATACAAGAAACCTACCACCTCCTGTGGAAGTCTATTCATCTTTTAGACAGCTCCAAAGTTAAGTAGGTTTTCCCTACATCAAGCTTAAATCTTCTCTTTTCAGTCTCCACCCCCTGCTTCTGGTTCAGCTCTCCTCAGTCAAGTAGGACATGTATAACCCCTCTTCATAAATTTAGCTTTTCAAATATTTTAAGATGGCTATCATGATCCCTTATATCTCAGAACTTAGTATGACCCCAAAAAAGTAGCAAGAAAAAAAGCTAACTGCTATTTAGCTGGCTAACTTTATATAGCACTTTAGGTTTACAAAATGCTTTACAACTAGTATTTCAATTAATCTTCGCAAATCAAAATTATTGTTATGGCATATTTACAGTTGTGAAAATCAAGCAGAAGTAAGGTTATCCAGATAGTAAATGTCTGAGACCAGATTTGAATTGATGCATTTGACTTCAAGTCCAGAGCTCTATCCCCTGTACTACCTAGTCACTTCCTGAACCAAAAACTATAAAACTAACAATGACTGCAATGACAATAATTAATTTATAATTTATTAATGATATATTGTTTATTAATTATTTATAATTATAGTGCATGAATATAATTAATATTACTGTGTTATCATGATTTATTTTTAATATTTAATATTTTTCCCCATTTACATGTAAAATAATTTTTTACCTTTGCTTTTAAAACTTTGAGTTCCAGATTTTCTTCCATCCTCCTCACCCCCAATCCAAGTGAAGTTATTCAAATTTTCATAAAAGTCACAGTGACAGAAAACATATCTTCCCCCCCTAAAAAAAAACCTTCAAGAAAAATAAAGTTTAAAAAAGAGTTTGAATCAATTTGTATTAAGACACAATCAATTCTTTCTCTTAAATATGGATAGCATTTTTCATCATAAGTTCTTCACTGTAGTCTTGGATCAATGTATTGCTCAGAATGGCAAAGTCATTCACAGATGATCATTCCACAATAATGCTATTACTTTGGACATAGTACATTTCACTTTACTTGAGTCCATGGAAGACTTTCCAGGTTTTTCTGAGATCATCCTGAACACCATTTCCCATGAAACAGAACAAAACTATAATATTCGATCATAATCACATACCACAGTTTATTCTGCAATTCCCCAATTGGTGGGCATCCTCTAAATTTCCAATTCTTTTCCCTGAGAAGAGAGCTGCTATAAATATTTTATACATATAAGTCCTTTTCTTTTTTTAAAGCTTTTTTGGGATTCATGCCCAGGAAGGATATAGTTTGGTCAAAGGACATGCATGACTTTATACTCCTTTGAGCATAGTTCATATCTTTTGATCATTTATCAGTTGAGGAATAGCTCTTATTTATTTTATTTGATTAAGTTCTCAATACATATGAGAAATGAGGCCTTCATCAGTGAAACATGCTTCAAAATTATTTTCCCAATTACTACTGCTTGTAATGTTCTCTTCTCTAAAATATGATCATTCTCTGGGAGCAGATTTCTTGAGGGGCTTCTGGAGGCAGCCTTAGTTTAGTTCCATGTAATAATTATCTCAAATGCAGCCAGCTGTGAAAAGTTCAAATCCTTTATTGTCTCTTCCAAAATAGCCCGGTTAGCTTTCTTTGGTTCCGAGAGCTCTTGTTGCTTGTCCTTTGCCTCTGTCAGCTTCAGCCTCCAGCTGTCTCTGAATCTCCAGTTCTGCCTGACTGAATCCTGCTTTCTCAATCTCCTTCACTAACTCCTGCTTTCTCCATCTCTCAAAGTCTCTAATGTTTCTCCTTTTATATCTTCTTTTAGAAGTGTGAACTCAAAGGTTGATTCCTCCTCTGAGAGAGTGGGATTATGGGTTCTTGACTTGTGAATGTCGTCCACTGAACTTGTAAATCTCATACTGAATCCTGACTTGTGAATCTCCCAAAAGTGTGAACTCCAATGAGTACTTAAATTAGTGAGCTAGAGAACTTGCTAAGTACTATGCTAAATTAGATAAATGACTTAATACTTTGTAGATTCTAACAATTGCTAACTGCATTGCCCCTCCCAATTAATTCTGTTCTCTTTCTCTTTCATCCTATCCCTCCTCAAAAGTGTTTTGTTTCTGACTACCCCTTCTCAAATATGCCCTCCCTTCTTTCATTCTATTCCCTTCTCATATCTCCTTCCCTTCCTACTTTGTCATAAGATAGATTTCTATACCCATATTGAATATGTAAATTATTTTCTCTTTGAGCTATTTCTGATGAAGTAAGATTCACTCATTCCCTTTCTCATTCCCCTCTTTGCTTCCACTGAAAAAACTTTTCATTCCATTTCTCCCTTCCCCTATCTCCCATTACATTCCTCTCACACCTTAATTTAATTTTTTTGGATATTATTTTTTCATATTCAACTCACACCTGTACCTTCTATATATACTCCTGTCATAAAAAAATTAGTAAGTTCTAATGAGTTACAAGCATTATTTTCCTATGTAGAAATGTAAACAGATAACTTTACTAATTTCCATGTGATTTTCCTTTTCTGATTTCCTCTTCATGCTTCTCAAGTCCTGTATTTGAAAATCAAATTTTCTATACAGGTCTAGAATTTTATCATGATTGCTAGAAAGTCCTATATTTAATGAATATTTACCTTTTACCCTGAAGGATTATACTCAGTTTTGTTGAATAGGTGATTCTTAGTTGTAATCCTAGCTCCATTGCTCTCCAGAATATCATATCCCAAGCCATCCAGTCCTTTAATGTAGAAGCTGATAAATTTTATGTTATATAGACTATGGCTCCACTATAGTTAAATTCTTTCTTTCTGGATGCTTGCAATATTTTCTTCTCACCCTAGGAGCTCCAGAATTTGGCTATAACATTCTTTGAAATTTTCATTTGGCAATCTCTTTCAGAAAGTAATCCATAAGTTCTTTCAATTTCTATTTTACCTTCTGATTCTAAAATATCAGGACAGTTCTCTTTGATAAATTTATGTCAAGATGATGTTTAGGCTCTTTTTTGCTTGGTTGAATAATAATTTTGAAATTATTTCTCCTGGATCTATTTTTCCAGGTCAGTTGTTTTTCTAGTGAGATTTTTTTTTATTCTTTTGGTTTTGTTTTATTACTTTTTTAAATCATTAGTTTTCAGTTGTTCAATTCTAATTTTTAAGGAATTACTTTCCTCAATGAGCTTTTGTAGCTACTTTTCCATTTGGCCAATTTTGCTTTTTAAGGCATTCTTCTCCTCATTAACTTTTTGTATTTCCTTTTGCACTACTCTCACTTTTTTCCCAATTTTTCCTTTATCTTTCTTACTTGATTTTCAAAGTCCTGTTTGAGCTCTTCCATGTCCTTAGACCAGTTTTTATTTTTCTTGGATGTTTTGGATGTAGAAGCTTTCACTTTGTTACTTTTTGAGTGTGTTTTGATCTTCCTAGTCACCATAGTAATTTTCTGGGGCAGCTAGATGTCACAGTGGATAGAGTACCAGTCCTGAAATCAGGAGGACCTGAGTTCAAATCTGACTTTAGATCCTTAACACGTCCTAGATGTGTGACCCTGGGCAAGTCACTTAACTCTGTCTCAGAAGAAAAAAACAACATAGTAACGTTTTATCATCAGAATTTTTTTCTGTTGTCTGCTCATTTTCTTAGCCTATTATTTGGCTTTAACTCTTTGTGTTAGTAGGTCTCTATTTTCAGGGTGAAGAACACATTGTACCAAGCTATATTCAGTGATCTTTCTGATCCCAAATATTCTTTTCTGCCCTGGAGATGTTAGGAGTGTCCCTGTCCCACTGTATCTACAAGTTCTAGTTTGTTATAGCAACCTCAGTAGTAGTAAAGAGACTTCCTGTGACCTGTTACCCTCACTACTGTCCACACCTGCTCGCTCCTGCTTTGTTAATATTCCAAGGCTATCTTACTTTACTGATAGACCTTCCAAGTCATCACTGGGGTCTCTGGGCTGACAGATCTAGAAACAACCAGTAGTGCTCATGAGTCAGAGAGCTAAGGTTTGTTTCAGCTTTTCTGGTGCCTGGGCCTAGACCGAACCTGGAACCAATAGGACTCTGGCATGGGACCAGCCCAGGACAGCATGCTGGACTCCACTCTGGTACCACAGACCTTTCTTGCTGATCTTCTAAGTTGTCTTGGACTGGAAAATGTTCAGCTCTATCTTTTTGTGTATTCTGACACTCTAAATTTTGTTTGGAGTCATTATTTAAAGGAAGGTAAAGAAATTTAGGTGAAAGCTCTCAGCCTTTACTCTGTCATTTGGCTCTTCCTCTCTACCATAATTTATTAATAATTGGGTGTTCTTTTAACTAACATTTATATAGTTCTAACTATGTGCCAGGCATTGTTCTAAGCCCTTTAAAATTATTTTGTTTGATCCTTATAATAATCCTGGGAGATAGGCACTATTGTTACCCCATTTTATAGAAAAGGAAACTGACAGACAAAGGTAAAATGGTAAAATTTACAAAAGGTAAAATGACTTCCTTAGGGTCACATTACAAGTGAATCTATAAGGTCAGATTGTACTCAGGTGTCCCTGACTGTAAATGCAGTACCTTGCATGCTCTATGAAATTCCTTAGCTGACATCTGTATCAAAACAACCATTATAAATGTTTAACTCACATTCCATTTAGAATTAAATGCAGCACTCCATGGACTCTAAATGTATTTTGAGAAAAATGTAATAGAAATGCATTGTAGGAGGTGATATCCTAATGAGATAGTTAGATATCTTTTTCCCCTGAATTTAATCTACTAAACCCACATACATACCACTAGAAGTTGCCAAACATCAAAGAAAAAATATTAGCTTCAGCATATTCCTCACATATGCAGTCTTCTCCACTTAGAATGTGATTCCCTTCAAATATGCCATCTTTTTCATCTTTTCAAAGATTTTTATCCAAATAATCTATGCATGCAGTTAGAGCATCTTTGATAAGGCTATTAGAAAGAAATAGGCAGGCTTGTATAAATTATATTCCCCAGTAGACTACACTCCACAATCACACATTAACTTTGTTTGACAACTATTTGGTAAGTGACATTATGCAATCAGTCAATAAGCATTTATTAAGCATTATTATATGCCAAGCAAGTAAAAATAAAACTGGGAACACAAATATAAGAAGAAGAAAAGACAGTTCCTGCTCTCAAGGAGCTTATACTCTACAGCACATAAAAAGAAGATGAAAAGTAGGAGAGGCACTGTGAGAACATGATAGAAAACATTCAGATTGCAGTCTGGAAAGGACAGAGACATTATTTTGAACAGTCTCCTTATATGATGGAGTCATGAAATCAATGGAAGAGTCCTTAGTGGTGATGAGTACTTCTGATGTATGAATCTAGGACTAGATTGAGGATTCAGGATAATGTTTTCTGAGACATGTTAAAGAAAGTTGAGAGTACAGTTTGGAGAACAATGAGCATGGCATAAAATAGACAGACCAGCCCTCCAAAAATGGTTGCTACTGGAGGCAAGGAGGATTAGCATATATTTCAATTTGAAGAGGAAAATTAGTGATGTAACAGATGTAACTGCTTACACTTTACATGATACTGATTTCATCAAGATTCAGAACATGAAATTTCCTAATGAAATACATAATCTTTCAAAATAAGCTGCCCAGAAAATTACACTGAGTCAGGACAGTCTGAATAAGTTCTGCTGCTGAATCTTACTGTATGATCCTAGACAAATCACCTTACTTCTCAGTGTTCAAGGCAACTCTCTAAGTCGAAGGAAGAAGTCAAAGAGTTCATTTACAAGTCTAGTCTTTATGAACATATGATGAGTTTAACCAGAAACATACAAAGAAGGAACATAGATTTGATTGACTTTAGTATATATAATACATAATACATTTTTTTCATTTCTTCAAATGATTTCAAGCACCTCTCAAAAATAAAGGCATCTCTTGATTTAAAATATTTTAAATCATTCTTTCAGCAATGCTACAAAGTCATAGAATAGTATATAATTTTTTAAAAGTTGAAGTTACACATCAACAAAACAATGAAGAAATGTGTGGTTGATTGCCCCTAGCAAGCAGTAAGACCACAGTGTTCAGGAACTACTCAAGAGATGTAGTATAAAGAATATCATCAGAAAATGTAGACTTGGAGGGGACCAATGTTGAATGACTTATGTATATCATCAGAATATAAAGTCATATAAAGTCAAAAATACATAAGTAAGATCTCCAATCTGTTGGATCTAACGTAGCAAATTTATGTATAATAGACAAGATTCCTACCGTTTGTAGATATGGAGAGATTATAATCTGATGTATTAGAGATTATTACATCAAGTAGAGTATTGGAGTACATGTAGAAGAAGCTATACAAACTTCCATGTTCAACAATAGTGTCTGCACAATCAAGAGTTTATTAATTCCACTTTAAAACTCAAGATTTTGCAAGTAAAAACAAAAAAACATGAAAAAAGATTATTACATTTTTTTAAATGGAAGGAGGAAGTGAAGTGGTACACAGGATAGAGCAACCAGCCCTAATTATCAGAAGGGCCTAATTCAAATCTAGTCTCAGTTACTTAGTAGCTGTGTGACCCTGAATAAATCACTTAACTCCAATTAACTCCAAATGAATGAAGGAAATGGAATAAGGGGTCGGAAAGAAGGTAATAAGCATTTATTACCATATATCTATAGCATCTACCATATATCCATAATCATGGTAAGTAGTTTTGCAAATATAATCTCATTTGATATTTACAATAAACTTTTGAGGTAGATGCTATTATTATCCTCATTTTATAGTAGAGGAAACTGAGAAAAAAGAAGTTAAGTGACTTATCAGGGCCCCACAGCTAGTAAGTGTCTATTTTATCAGATTTGAAAGGAAGGTCATTATATTTCAGGCTCAGCATTCTATCTACTGAGCTGTCTCAGCTGCCATTTAAAAATAAAGATCATTAAAATCAATATAAGATTCTAGAATAGTAAGGGAGAGATCTTGATGGTTACCTCATCTATCTCTAGTCTTGATTTTACAAATGAAAAGTAGAAGCAAGTAAACTGATTTTTCTATGGCCGCAAAAGCAATAAGTGATGGATTCAGGATTCCAATATTAAGATAATAATTTCAAATTCAAGGATCTTTCCACTATACTTTATTACCTTCCTAAAATCAGAAGTTAGGAATTGAAGAAGAGCTGAAGGCAGTCCTATAACCAAAAATAAATGAAATTCTCTTGATTTTATATAATATTTAATTTAATTCTAACAAACTTGGGCCCTAATTTAATAAGAATGGGATAAAATAACATAAAAAGTAAACCAACGCATGTTTACAACTACTGCAAAATAGAAGATATCAATTAAGTTAAAAGATTATTGTGCAGTCATAAACCTTCAAATGATAATTGTCCATTTACATATAATGTTACGGTTTAAAGCCAGACTATGAGTACAGATATTTTTATACCAGTTAGACTTTTAAAGAAACTGTCTCAAAGAGGTTAATTGAATTGCTCAGGATCATCCAACCAATAAATAGAAGAGCCAAAATTCTAAGCCAAGCCTACCAACTTTTAATCAAACTCCTTCCCCTTCTCTAAACTTCTTCCCCTTCTCTATAAAGTCAAGTACAGATTCCTCAAAAAGACAGGTACCTGTTCTCCTTGCTTAGGAGTCTGTTTCAGGGCACCCATTTCATTTTTGTAATTTAAAAAAAATACAGATGAAAAGCACATCAAGGAGACGATGCCCCCTAAAAAAAATAAAAATGATCCTGATGCCTTATTGAAATTGTGCTCATGATTTCTTGCCTAGAGCCCTGCTGAATCTTTTTCAAATTCATAAAGAAAAGTCCCTCAGGATATTTCACAGTGTGAGGATACACAGCCTACTTTCCTGACAGGTCATTATTGCATATCATGCTGGGAACCAATGTGTGGCCCGCTGGTGGATGCTCTGTCTGCTTCTCTATCTTAGTGTCCTTCTGTAAATATAAGTAGAGGGCTCAAGCTTTGGAATCCTAAATGTCTGTGAGAGCTCAAAGGATCCCTGGTGATTGATTTGCACTACAGGACTGGGATGACATAAGAATTTCAGTTTAGTTCAGAAGCATTGCTTTCAGAGTCCTTGGCAAAAGTCAGTTCGCATGAGGTTGACCACCATGTGGTTAGACTGTACTGCTGCCATCTTTTATGGTTCAGTGCTACGGAACACTTTTATTTCATAATTAAAAGCAAAGCTTTACAAAGGAAAAGTTTAACTGCAAAGGAACAGTTCAACCAGATTCAAAATACAGTATAGGGACCAATGAGGGCAAGTGAAAGCACAGAAAGACATATGCTCTCAAATGCCTAATTAGTTGGCAGTTCCAAGCTGGGCTGAAGCTCACAGCTGGATTGTTGTGCCTCCAAGCAGAACTCCTGCCTTCTTTTAATGATGTACTTCTCAATCATTCAAATAGTCAAAGTTAATCCAAGCACTGGATGATTTCATTCTAATCAAGATGTTCGCGGAAAATAGGTAACCATTGGTATTGTGAAAAGAACCAAACACTAGGAGTCAGTAGGTCTATGGTGTAGATTATCATCTTTACTATATACTACTTGTGTGAACATAATGAATATTATTAGGAAATAGCCAATATAAGGAATTTAGAGAAAATTTTTAGGGCTTTTAAAAAATGATATAACTTTACATAAGGACTAGGGAACTGACTTTTAAGTGAGCATCTCATGTGTCCAGAACTATGCTAATCATTTTTTAAAAATATTTCCTGATTTAATTCTTATGACAACCCTATGAGAAAGTTATTATTATCCCCATTTTACAGTTGAGGAAATTAAGGCAAACAAAGCATAATTGCCTTGTTCAGACTAAAACAAAGATTAGTGATTTATTCAGATCTTTTTGATTCCAGACTCAAACCTAAATAGCTGCCTCTCAAAACACAAACAGAATCAAAAGAAAAGTACACACAAATGACTTCAGTCATCTAAATTGAAAAGATCATTTAAAGGAAGCCAAACTACAAATAACTGAAAAAATGAATAAAGATCCTAGCATTTAGATAAGGAAACATTCCTACTCCCCCCTTTTTTGTCACCAAGAACAATATAAAGTGAGTGTAGGAAATAGGAAGATACATTGTCATATGAATTATACAGTTTTATTTTTGCTTAACTGTTTTTCATTTGTACTACAAAAGCTGTTGTTGAGGTTGGGAAGAGAGATAGATCTATTACATAGAAGGTAGAGGCTGTCCTGGAGCCCAAATGAATATCAGTGGAGGGACTAGGTAATAGCAAAAGAAGCAGCAGATTCTTCAGGAGCTCTCTAGCCAAAGAGAGTAAGGGGACCTAGCAACTGGTCAGAGAGAGATTAGAGGGGATCTCTTTGCTAGCACTGGCCCAGAACTAGATTTGTTTGGCAAATCTATCGTCTATACCTACTTCAATGTCATAGTTCAAGAGCAAAGAGGAGAATTTTTCATCATGAGTGAGCAGAACTCCTCATGAACCATATTACTTTTGGTGATCAAAAGGGATCAGAGACCCTAAGGAATAATATGACTTCCAACCCAAGGGAGCATAGGTCCTAAGGAGCAGTACTGATTATAATTTTCCTTGGTAAAGGCCAAACATCAGACTAAGAGAGCAATGACCAAACCACTCCCCAAACCACACCACCTTAGAAGCACCCAAATTTCCAATTCCTCAGAACCAGCTCTGAAAACAATAGTGCAAAAAAGTCTGCATAGAGAATGGTCTTGAAAATAAAGTTCTAAATCATGAAATAAAGTGGAAAAAATGAGTAAAAAATAAACAAAAAAAAAAAACCAAAAACAAACCTGAACATAAAAAGCTATTATGGTCACAGAGAGATCAAAACACAAACTTAGAGAAGAAAATGAAATCAAAACAGCTATAAAGAAAATCCTCAAAGAAAAAACTGATTTTTAAACTCAAATAAAAATTTTGAAGAAAACTTAGGTACATAAATGAGAGTAAAGGAGAAAAATATGAACGGTCAATTAACAGCTTGGGGAAAAGATTGCAGCAAACTTTGGCCAGGTGGGATTTTACTAAGACTGTAGGGTTGGCTCAATAATAATAAAAAAAAAATCTACAAGTATATGCTTATATCAATGGATGCAGAAAAAGCCTTTGACAAAATATCACATTCATTCTTATTAAAAAAACACTAGAAAAAAATAAAAAACACTTGAAAACATAAGAATCAATGAAGCCTTTCTTAAAACAATTAATCATATCTAAAACTAAGATTATTATCTACAAAATGATAAATTTGAAGCTTTCCCAGTAAGATCCCAGTGAGACCCATGAAGCAATGATGTCATTCTCATTATTATTACTCAATATTGTACTAGAAATAATAACTAGCAAAACACCAAGAAAAAAGGAATTAAAGAATAAAAATAGTCAATGAAGAAATAAAACTATCATACTTCATAGAAGATATGATAATATATTTAGGGAACCCTAGAGAATAAACTAAAAAGCTAACAACTACAGCAAAGTTGAAAAATATAAAATAAATCCACATACATAATTATCAGCATTTGTACAGTCTACAAACAAAACTAAGCATCAAGATAGAAAGAAAAATCCATTTAAAATAACTGCAGAAACAGTTAAACGTCATATATCCAAATATACTCAAGGCATTGAACTTTACTGGAAATACATTAGAGAAATGACATACATTCTCAGACTCAAAAGTTTTTCTTTATTTCCCAACTGATAAACAAAGGACACGAACAGACAATTTCATATGAAGAAGTTAAAGCCATCTATAGTCATATGAATAAATGCTCTAAATCACTATTGATTAGAAAACTACAAACTAAAACAACTCTGAAGTACCACTTCACACTTAAAAGATTAGCTAAGGTGATAGGAAAAGATAATGATGAATATAAGCGACATGTGGGAAGACTGAGACACTAATGCATTGTTGATGGAATTGTGAACTGATCTTGGCATTCTGGAAAGCAATTTGGAACTATATACAAAGAACTATATGACCATGCATACCTTTTGATCCAGCAGTGTCACTACTAGATCTCTATCTGAGTATCTGTATCATAAAAGAGGAGAAAGATCCAAATTTGCAAAAATGTTTGTAGCAGGCCTTTTTGAAGTGTCAAGGAACTGGAAATTGAGTAGATACCCTTCAATTGAAGACGGACTGAATAAGTTAGGATATATGAATAAAATGGAATATTGTTCTATATTCATGATGAGCAGCTTGATTTCAGAAAAGCCTGAAAAGACTTACAGGAACCAATGCTGAAATTGAATGCACATTTTTAATAACTCTTTGGGCATAGTTCCAAATGCTCTCCAGAACTGTTGGATCATTTCACAATTCCACCAACAATGCATTGTATCTCATTTTTCCTATATCCCCTCCAATTTCATCATTATCTTTTCCCATCATCTTAGTCGATATGAAAGATGGGAAGTGGTCTCTCAGAGTTGTCTTAATTTGCCTTTGTCTTGTCAATAGTGATTTAAAGCATTTTATATGAATAGAAATAGCTTTAATTTCTTTATCTGAAAATTATTCATATCCTTTGTCAAAGGGAAATGACTTTTATTCTTATAAATTCATTAATTTCTTTATACATTTTTAGAAATTAGAACTTTATCAAAACAATAGTTTTATAAATAGGAAAGAGAACAGAGTTCTCTTACTGTATTTATTTTCAATAATGTGGTAAAGAGCAATCATCTCTCTGGAACCTTAATAATAGCATTGGATTTATGGTTTGGGTTTTTTTTAATTAACTAATTCATGTATCTAATATTTCCCCAGTTACATTAAAAACATTTTTTACATTTGTTTTATAAGATTTTTGAGTTCTAAATTCTCTCTCTTATCCCAAACCACAATTAAGAAATCACATGTGAAGTAATGCAAAACATTTCTATAAAAGTCAAGTTGTGAAAGAAAACATAGCTCCCTCATCCTAATGAAAATAAAAATCCTCAAGAAAATTTAAATTAAAAATAAAGAGATAATTCTTTGGTTTGTATTAGGATTTGATTAGTTCCTTCTCTAGTTATGGATAGTATTTTTCATCATAAGTCCTTCAGAATAGTTTGTACTACTGATTGTACTACTGAAAATAACAGTCATTTACAGCTGTCATCCCAAAATCCTGCTACTACTTTGTATATAGTGTATTTCACTTTGCTCATGGAGGACTTTCCAGGTTTTTTTTTTCCTGAGAGCATTCTGTTCATCATTTCCCAGAGAACAATAATATTCCATCAAAGAAACTTGCTTTGAATTTTTTTTACACTTACTATTGCTAATTGTATTTTCCCCCCATTTATTATCTCTCTCTGACAATTTTCTCTTGATAACTCCCTCCCCTAATACAACCATAGATTTCTATACACATATTAAATATGTTTGTTATTTCCTATTTGAGCTAATTCTGATGAGAGAAAGGTTCACTCACTCACGCTCTCCTTTCCCCCCTTTTCCTCCATTGTAAAAGCTTTTTCTTGCCTCTTGTTTATGGTAGATAATTTACATCATTTCCCTTCTCCCTTTCCCTTTCTCCCAATACATTCCTCTCTCCCCACTTAATCTAATCATTTTCAAAAAAATATATTATCCCTTCATATTCAACTCACACCCATGCCCTCTGTCCATATATACTCCTTCTAACTACCATAATAATGAGAATGTTCTAATGAGTTACAAGTATCATCCTCCCATGTTGGAATGTAAACAGATAAACCTTTTTAAGTACCTTATGATATCACTTTTCTTTTTATTTCTTTATGTTTCTCCAGAGTCCTATATTTGAAAATCATATTTTCCAGGCACCTCTGGTCTTTTCACCATGAATGCTTGAAAATCATCTATTTCATTGAATGATCACCTTTTCCTTCTGAAGAATTATACTCAGTTTTGCTGAACAGGTGATTCTTGGTTGCAAAACTATTTTCATTGCTCTCCAGAATATCATATTCCAAGCTCTCTGGTCCTTTAATGTAGAAGCTGACAAATCTTGTGTTATCCTGAGTGTGTCTCCACTATACTTGAAGTGTTTTTGGATGTTTGTAATATTTTCTTCTTGATCTGGAAAAATTGGCTACAATAATCTTTTTAGGAGGTGATCAGTGGATTCTTTCAATTTCTCTTTTACCCTTTGTTTCTAAACTATCAGGACAGTTTTCCTTGATTATTTCTTGAAAGATGATGTCCAAACTTTTTTTTGATCATGACTTTCAGGTAGACCAATAATTTTTAAATTATCTCTCCTGGATCTATTTTCCAGATGAATTGTTTTTTCCAATGAATTATTTCACTGCTGCTGATTCAGAGGTCTTGCCTTACTGAAGCTGATGGGAACTGAGGCTGGGGCAGGGCCTAGGCTGGGATTGCTCACTGGTTCCCAAGATCTTTTCTTCTGACTTTCTAGGTCCTCTTTGGTGTCTCTGGGCTGAGAAGTCTGGTAGCCACCAATACTGTCATTGATTCAGAGGTCAGGTCCTAGCTGGGTTGGGGCTGCATTGGCAGGCCCTGCACCTGGACTGAAATCTGGGCTTCCACTCTGGTGTAACAGGTATTTTCTGCTGAGCTTCTAGTTTGCCTTTAACTGGAAAATGTTCTATTCCATTTAGGGGAGTATCTGATGCTCTCAAATTTGTTTAGAGTCATATTTAAAGGAATTTGAAGCAGTTTGGGGGAGATGCTGGGCAAATTCCTGCCTTTACTCCACCATATTGGCTCCACCTTATTTTTTAAGCACTACTATATTTAAGATAGAAAAATGATAATGAAAGTAAGAGGAAAGGAAAGGTAGGATAGCATTATTTAACAAAAAGGATTAAAGAACAAGCAGCAATTTCATGTATGTACTGCGTGTCAATTGTGATCAAGTGATACTTATTTAATTTTTTTTCTTAAATCAGCTTCCCCTAGGGGTTAAAGATTCATTAACATTTATTCCTCTAAAGAAAATAAAAACAATTTTATTTTGAAACAGAATTTTAATAGAATTAATAATAGGGTTTCTTTGGATATTTTCCTTATTTTTAATCATCTCAGCACATAGCAATTTGAGCCTGCTCTCTGATTTAATATTAAAACAAATACTGATATCTTGAATTATTTTTTGGTCAAGAATCACTTGTAATGATAGAGAGATTATTTGAGATAAAATAAAACTACCAAATTTACTCTCATTCAATAAATGTTACAAATCTCCACATTTTAAAAAAAAACTGTATGCAACATCCCCCTTTTGCTGCAATTACTTGTTTTTACATGATTTGGCCTTGAGCTCAAAAGATTTTGCCTCATTTTTCCCATTCTCCATATAAATCTATTCTTTCAAATTAGAGAATAAGCACACCTTTAATGACTAATCTATTTTTCCAATTCTAGCTTTGATTATAACCTATGCATTTTCATTGAGATTTAAATTGGGAAAATTTAATCAATCAACCAGCATTTATTAAATGCTTACTATGTATTAGGCACCATACTAAGAGCCTGAGAAACAAAAAAGTAAAAGAGCTTACAATCCAATGGATAGGAAACAGGCAAGCAAATATATGCAAAGTAAGCTACATACAGGATAAATAATAGATAATTAACAAAGAAAGTTGTTGGATTTAAAAGGAGTTGGAAAAAGAGTTCCTTGGAGATGGGATTTTATTTGGAACTTAAAGGAAACTAGAGAGTTCAGCAGTGAGAATAGAAAAGAGTGTTCTAGGAAGTAGGAATAGCCATATAAAATGCCCAGAGCTGAGAAATGGAGTATCTTATTCATGGAAGAGCCAGAAGGTCAGCTCACTAGATCAAAGAAGAGTACATAAAAGGGAATAAGGTGCAAAAAGACTGGAAAGGTAAAAGGACGTAAAGCTATGAAGACCTTTAAATGCCAAAATATTTTGTATTTGATCCTAGAGGTTATAGGAAGCCAGTGGAATTTATTGAGTAGAAGAATGACTTGGTTCTACATGGAGTGCATGAAAATCACTTTAGTAACTGAATGGAAGGTGGACTAGAAAAGACAGACTTGAAGCAGCAAGGCTACTGTAATAACTGGGGCATGAATTGAGGAGGGGCAATGAGAAGAAATATGTAGAGTAAGAGATGATGAGGAATCCAGGGTACAGCCAAGTCACAAAGCTGAGAGACTATAGGATAGTATTGTCCTCTATAGTAACAGGAAAGGTGAGAAAAGGGAAGGGAATTATAAAGGTTTTCTTTTGGACATATTGAATAGTATGCTGGATGTCCAATTCAAGATGTCAAAAAAGCAATTGGAAATATGAGATGGAGTGTCAGCAGAGAATTTAGTATAAGATATATGGATTTGAGAATCATCAGAAATAGTAATTAAGTCCATAGGAAATAATGAGGTCACCCTGTGAAGTAATATAGAGAGAGAAGAGAAGAGGATGCAGGTTAGAACCCTGAAGGACACCTCTGATTAGAGGGTGATCTGGAGGAGGAGATAGAGAAGAAATGGAGAGGTAGGAGGAGATACAGAAAAGAATGGTGTTCCAGAAAACTAGCGAGGATAGTATCAAAAAAGAATGATCAACAGTACCAAAGATAGGTGGTTTCTTGAGATTTTCTCTTCACCAAGCTTTTTTTTTTTAAATAAGAACTCTGGCATGGCTTAAACCACTGACAGAATGTATGAAGCTCACAGACTCACTGTTTCATCTGTTCCAACCACAATATTTCTTTAAGCCAAAAAGCAGGGAGGTAAAGAGAGACAGAAAGAATCATAGAAACAGAACCCAAGTTCCAGGATAGATATAGCCAACAGCTTAGCAGAAAAGCCATTAAAAGTTAGTGTTCCAGGAATGAATCCCAAGGGATTTTTGGACCAAAGAACTTCTTGGGGAAAATATTCTATTGGAGCTAAATTACTCTGTGAATCTCATCTACTTCCCCAGTGATATGAGAGTTTTGGAAGGGTAATTCATTCAGATATTGGGAATATCCCTAAAATTGAGGGAACATAGAAAATAACAGATTAAATATGTTCACACTCCTAAAGAGTACCAGAGAATCATGGGGAAAAGATGAAATGTAATACACATTTGGACATTTGAGCAATGTGTTTGAGAGGGAGTCTTTTGAGCCAGTAAAAGAATCTACACACACCTTTACTGACTCAAAATGAAACTGAATCAGAAACATTGTTTGTCCTAAGTAATTCACATTAGTGTAACTCCTGTCATTAGGTACTGAGTACAAATTGTTTTCTGTCTTCATATCTGTTGTAGGGTCCATGACTGTTCAGACCTTAAGGGGGTGTGTAAACATGACATTAATTAGTTGTTGCCCTTTCTACTAAAAAAGGACCAAAATGACATCATTATCAAGTTATCAAGCTAAATCAAGCTACAGTGTGTCCAACTGTGACAGATTAGACCAACACAAGCTCAGAATGCTCTGCCACAGATCAGGCACAGAAGATTCTTTAAACCTGTGCATCTTGCATTTTTCTTTCAATCGATTCATAGAGCACGCCATCTTCTCTGATGAGGGCATGGCATCCTAAGTAGTTCTGTGCCAGTGATTCCTATGTTTTACAATCAATTCCAAAGTTCTTAAAAGAGAACTTGAGAATGTCTTTGTATCATTCTTTCTGACCACCATATAAACATTTTCCCTTTGTGGGTTCTCCATAAAATAGTATTTTTGAGAAGCTTTCATTTGGCATTAGAATAATGTTTTCAAGCCGTTGAAATTGTGCTCTAGGCAGTAGAGTTGGAATATTTAGTTCTAGAAAGTACTTCATTGTCTGGTATTTTATCTTACCCAGTGATCTTCAGAATCTTCCTGAGACAATTCAAAAGTAAGCAATTTGGTTCTGGCATGATACTGGTATACTGTCCAGGTTTTACAAGCATATAACAATGACATTAGCACAACTCAGTCAGTCTAAAATCTCTTCTCTCCCACATTTTCCTTTTGAGTCTCCCAAACATTGAGCAAGCTCTGACAAAGTGTGTGTCAATCTTATCATCAGTCAATTGTATATCCCTGAAATGTATATTGCCAAGGGAAGTGAACTTATCCATAATATTCACAGCTTCTCTATTTTCTATAATCATTGGTTCTGCATATGGATGGTATGGTGCTAGATGAAGGAGCATCTGTGCTTTGTTGGTATTTATTGTTAGGCTAAAATTGGTACAATCAACAGAGGATAGATATATAATTTGTTGCATCTCAAATTCAGAACTTGTATTAAGTTTACAATTATCTGCAAACAAAAAATCATGCAAGAATAATACTACCTCTTCTCTACTCTTGGCTTGTGGCCTTTTCAGATTGAAGAATTTACCATCAGTGCAGTAGCTGACCTCAATGCCACATTCATCCTCATTGAATATGTAACAACATGGCTGAAAAGCATGGGAGCAAGACTACAGCCTTGTTTCACACCACCAATGACTGGGAAAGCATGAGAGCATTCCCATTATTCAGAATCAAGGCAAACATGCTGTCATGAGACTGATCTATGATACTGATGAACTTACTTAGGCAACTAAATTTTGACATAATTTTCCATAAAACCTTATCATAGACATCTTCAAAGGCCTTCGTCATATCTAAAAACATTTTTATATAGGTCTCTATTCTGCCCCTGGCATTTCTCCTGGAGTTGCCAGTTAGCAAAAGTCATATATACAGTTCCTTCACCCTTTCTGAAGCCTGGCTCTCAAATACATGACCATCTCCAGGTGAAGGATCAGCCTATCAAGGAGTACTCTGGCAAAAACCTTGCCAGCTATGTTTAAGAAAGCGAAACCCCTGTGTGATCATCACAGAACAATTTATTCCCTTTACCTTTATAAGGATGGACATGGAGGCATTCTTAAACTCCTATGGGATAACCTCTTCTTGCCATATAACACAGAAAATAGAACCTTGGCATTGTAAATCTCAACTGAGATCAAATCAGCACGAGATGCTTTGCTTTTCTATCATCACTGAGTAGTTGAGATGGATCATCTTTGATCCATGTTCCATGGTCTTTGGCCCATGAATAACCTTCAGGGCATTGTAAAAGCACTTTGGATTGCTACCATGAAGATAAAACTAAATTGCATGTGTTTTCTTACTGAATTAAAAATCCTGCATGTCTTTAAACTTTGCTTGTACTTTACTTTTGACAGAATTGAATGCTTCCTTCTTAGAGAAAAATGAACTCTCTTGTTGGTAAAATCCTGTGGAATTCTTCTTTTTCATTTAGCAGCTTTCAAAATTCCCCATCATTTTTAAACCAATCTTAATGCTTGTGAGTATTCTTACCTAGATGAGCAAATGCAGTGCTGTATACCAAATCTCTGAAAGCTACCTATTTTTCTACTCCATTATTGCCAAATATGTGTTGGTTCAACTTTCCCTCCAAGTTAGCAATAAACTGTTCATACTCATAGAATGTTCTAATTTGTCAATGTTAATTTTTTGGTAGTCCTTTTGCCTTGAAGCCACTGCTTTTTATGAATGCAAATGCTTAGCATGGAGGAGATAAGTTTATGATCAGTCTAGCACTCTTCCACACATTGCTTTCATTTCATCATTTTCACATTCTATGCTTCTCTTCTCCTTAAAATCATATAATCTATTAAATGTCAGTGTTTGCTGCAAGGGTATTTCCATAAAGATTTATTACATTTAGCTAAATGGAAGATAGTGTTGGTGATGAGGTCATGAGTCTTCAATAGTAAGGGACCATTATTGATGTTTCCAACTTCATTCCCCTCAAGGTTCCCCTGCCATGTCTGGTAGTTTGAATCTACACTAGTATTAAAGCCATCAGGAATTAAAACTTGTCCTCTTTTGGCACATTGATGATAAGGATCTTCAGGTTTTCAATTTTTTTTTCTTTGATCTCATCAGAATTTGCCCTGGTGGAAGCATAGGTACTTTCTTTCAAGTGGCAATCAGATTGTTATGAGCTATCATTCTTTCTTTTGGTAGATAAACAAGCTTGTTGACTAGATTGTTCTTGACTGCAAAATCTACACCAATTTTATGACACTCTCCTATACTATGGCCACCATGGCCACAAATGTGTATGTAGCTCTGATTCAATAATCTGATTTTCTTATTCTAACCTTATTTTACTTGGAGCTGCATTTTGGATATGATACCTGCTGAACTCTCTTGCAACAAGAGCTGTTCATCTTTCAGATCTGTAATAGGCTGAGACTTGAGTTGATGCACTGAGGTCCCAAGCACGTAGGCTAAATTTGTAATTGGACTATACTCTATTAATATATATGCTTGGAGAAAGAATGGCCCCTGCCCACTCCCTGTGCAAGTCCTGATGCGTTGTATAGGAAATGACGATTTTGGTGGGTGAAGACACAGGGGCAGGAAGAGAGGCTGGGAGAGATTGCTGGCTGGGTTTGGTTCTGGTAGCTGCTGGTCTCGTGGCTTCTGGTCTGGCTAGCTTCTTGACTCAGCTGCTTACATTGCTATTGCCGATTCCCTTCTACCTCCGATCTTTCTTCATCTCTGCTAAGAATAAAGATTGACAATTTTCCCCTAACCTGAATTCCTGACTCCGGCTGATTTTAAAATACGAGGTCATCACACAGATCTACTGGATTTTGTGATAACAAATAAGTATGTGCACATTTCATGTACCAATGATGAGTGGAATCATCTTTGCAGAAGTTTTTGTACATTTTTTTTGTACTTTGACTGAAAGGTGAGCTCCCTGCCTGCCGTGGTAATCAGGGCAGGTTTGGGTAAGCAAACAATTTTCAAGGCACTTTTTCTATCCCCCACCTCACACCAGGAGCTGCTTCCAATGAGAAGACAATCCTATGTCCTGGGCTTCCCTGACAGGGTAATGATTACAGCTGCCAGTGTATCCACATCTACTATTTCATCACTTACCTGTCATCACAGAACTTTGAGATAAGTAACAATAATAAAATGGTATGGATAGTATCTTTTGATTTGTGTAAAAATTGGATTTAATTGCTGCAGAGTTGCACAAAGTCATTGGACTCACTCACTCTTCCAAAATCATCACAGTCCAGTGTCAAGGTTGAGTAAAGAATTCCTTTGATGGCTCAAGATGCAGGAGATGACCTCAGTATCTTTGATGTCTAACCAAATTCTAAATATTTCCCAGCACCTACTTTAGCTTCCTATTGGAATAAATTGTTCTCATCTACTCATTCCACCAAAGTAAGTCTTCACATGGTTTGGGTAAGTAACCCTGCCAACTCACCAAATGGTTTGAGATCCATCAGTTATTATCAACATAGTTTAACCTGTCTGCTAAAATAGTATATACCAAGGAATGTTCACTATACATGCTATAGCTTTTTAGAGAGTGATAAGTGGATAAGGTTGACACCAAAGGTAGAAAGTAGCCCTGAAAAGGACTTGGCAGCTCTCACACTAGAGGTATTGTCTTCCCTAAACACATCTTAAACCCCAAAGTCATTAATATGACATTACATAAACAATATAAGATGAATGCATAGTCCTTAGTTATAGAAATTCAAAAATACTAGCAGGGGTATGGCCTGCTCAAACTATGGCCCGTGGGCCAGATGTGGCAGCTGAGCACGATTATCCCCCTCACCCAGGGCTATGAAGTTCTTTATTTAAAGGCCCACAAAACAAAGGTTTTGTTTTTACTATAGTCCGGCCCTCCAACAGTCTGAGGGACAGTGAACTGGCCCCCTATTTAAAAAGTTTGAGGACCCTTGGAACTTAGAGATAACATCATTATATTGTTTCTTGCTTGATTGACTAAACAAACTAAAACTCACTTTTGGTGGCATGAGTAATTCCAAATCTGTCAGGTTCAAGGAGTTAATGTAGCTCTTCAAAATGACAGACTTTCCATTTTTGTGCAGACTGATATTATAAACTTTGGCAAGTACCAATGAATGAAGATACCCAGAAAACTAAAGTTTTCGTTACATTCTTGTTAAGCATTTGTACCTTACTGTTATTATGCACTAACAAATGTGTGAGTTTTTGTTATTTTTTGTGGGTTTATATTGCTGTTGTTATTTTTCCTAACTGCCTCCTTGACTCAATCTCATTACATAACAGGATAACAGGTTTTGATAGAAAAAAATGGACTCTGAGAAGTCTCTAGAGAGAAATGATTATTTTTCTCTTATATTAAATAACTAATTGCTGGGAATATCCAGTCCCCCCCTTTTTTCCTGTTTAAATTTTAGCATGACCAAAGTCAGATCAAAGATTTCTGACTTTGCTGAACAACATACCCCACTAAGATTATTTTATCTGAGTGGAGTTGTTGTTCCATGCAACTAGAAAAACTTTACAGAGATTCTAGTCCAGTGAAATCCAATCTATTGTGTTTTAGTCAGCTAGATCTGAAAGGTGAACCCCTTTCTGCCTAGATGACTTTAGTAGGCAGTCTGTGGAGTAATCTGCATAAGAGCTGAGTCTCTTCATCCAATTCTGAGTGGTCAGAGTCTTGTCCCATAGCCTTTCATTGAATAAGCCCATTTCTCATTATAATATTCATTCTTTAATTAATTGCTAACCAATCAGTTAATTGTCCCCCTTGTTGGGAATATCCACTCTTCCAAGGGCATAAAAGCATTGAATGATTACCATGAGACATGTTGAGCATTTGACAGTGCCACTGACCTATTTATTTATTCCACAAGCATAATTAATAAAAAATTACCCAAAAATTATGTCCCTTAAAATTTTTATATTTCACATATCTAATCCAAGCCTTGCAGAAAACAAAAAACAAACAAACATAGAAATCTTATAACAGATCCAACAAGTGGTGGATCAACCTAAGCATGACAAGAAGGGGCAAGTCACCACATCTTGAGATAACCTCTACTCACAGATAGATCTAATTTTTGAAAGAGTTTTCTGTGAAGCTTAAATAGAACTCTCTGCAACTTCTACCAAGAATCTAACAGATTCTCTTTCAGATTTAGATAGAAGGTGCAGTGTGATATAGTAAGAACTGGAGAAGCAATGAAATTGATGTTGGGCTAAAAGAAAATTGGGCTGAATCACCAGAAGTCTCACCTTGTACATATAAGAAATATGTGTCGGACCACAAACAATATATTTGTATTTAAATCAGCTTAATAAGTATTCATGATGAGTGGTTTTCAAAAAGGCTAGCATGACATCCTCAGCAACGAGATCAACCAAATCATTTCCAATGGAGCAGTAATGAACTGAACCAGCTATGCCCAGGAAAAGAACTCTGGGAGATGACTAAAAACCAATACATTGAATTCCCAATCCCTATATTTATGCCCACATGCATTTTTGATTTCCTTCACAAGTTAATTGTACAATATTTCAGAGTCTGATTTTTTTGTACAGCAAAATAACGTTTTGGTCATGTATACTTATTGTGTATCTAATTTATATTTTAATGTATTTAACATCTACTGGTCATCCTGCCATCTAGGGGAGGGGGGGGGTAAGAGGTGAAAAATTGGAACAAGAGGTTTGGCAATTGTTAATGCTGTAAAGTTACCCATGCATATATCCTGTAAATAAAAGGCTATTAAATAAAAAAAAAGGCTAGCACGAATATGAGATATTAATTTTTGCAATTTTCTATTGAGGTTGGAAATCATTAAATTAGAAAGTGGGAGGGGGGAAATCTCCTAGAGTGAAATAAAAAATACTCATTGAATCATATGCCAATCAATTGTTCAATTATATCTGTGACCTCAGCTTTATATCCTCAATCTAATTTCCCAGGCTCCTTTGAAATGATGCAGGTGATAGAGTTCCCACCACTTCTTGGTAAGCTATTTGGCAGTGTAATCGACCTCACACTTAGGATTTCTTTCCTGTTAGTCAGTCTAGTTTTCCCCTTGCACTGTCTCATCTCATTACATCTCCAGTTTTTACCACAGTATCACATTGCAACCTTCTATCTAATTTTCAATACACTGTCACCCACTCGTCTTTTTTAGCTCTGCTGCTTAGCAAGCATTTCTCTCAGATAGAATCACTTCACTTCAGAGCCGATTTGCCAGGTGCATGATACTAACTTGCACCACTGCAGTATGAATTTTCTTTAATTTCCTACTCATCTTTTTTAACCTTGTTCATAGTTTTTTTTCTCTCTCTCTTTAAAAAAATCTTTTTTTGATCATCACATGCTCTGGAAAATGTATTGAACAGCAGGAGTAAGATGCTTCCTTTCTTGGAGAGAAATGGAAAAATGTCTCATTATTCTGGTCTATTTATATTAAAAAACATAGCTGTTCTGCTCGTCTACAGGTGGGCATCTGCAGGTGATTGCCTACAGGAAGTCGGGGAAAGTTAATTCGAATGAGTGTACTTATCACAGCAGGAAAAAATATTAACCTTCTGACAGTTTGTAGATATACTTTGCTATGTATCCCTCAATGAATGTGTCAGAATGAACACTAAAATGGGTATCCAAAGGATTTTCAATTTAGCAAATGCCAAATCGTGCCCATTAGAAAGTGCTATCAATTCACAATCACATAGAAACTCATGTTATTGTTTGTTTTTCTATCTATGCAAATAGCAATTTGGAGGACAAATAAATTATCTTCCATTGACATCCAAAATCTATTTCATGTAACATCTTATGGTGCATTGGCTTTTTCTTACAAATATGTGTGTATTGTTTTTTTAAAGATCTTCATATTTTAAAAGACTTCATCTTACTCCATACAACAGAATATATTGTCAAAATCAAAACCATTATTCTTTCAACATGATATTATAATAGGTTCAGAGCCGAGTCCATCAAGTACAATCCTCTTGTTTTACAAATGAGGGAATTAAAGCTAATTATTATCTTGGCCAAGTGACAACCTTTTGCTTGTAGGAGAAAAGACACACCTTGGTAAGTGCACAGATGTATGGAAATACCAAGCAATCATATTTTTGGTCATTGAATTACTGTGATGACTGCGTATTTTAAAATCAGCCAGAGTCAGGAATTCAGGTTAGAGGGAAATCATCAATCTTTATTCTTAGCAGAAATGAAGAAAGATCAGAGGAAGAAGGGAATCGGCAATAGCAATGTCAGCAGCTGAGTCAAGAAGCTAGCTAGACCAGAAGCCACACGACCAGCAGCTACCAGAATAGAACCCAGGCCCAATCTCCCCCAGTCTCTCTTCCTGCCTCCACCCACCAAAATCGTCATTTCCTATACAACACATCAGGACTTGCACAGAGAGTGGGCAGGGGCCATTCTTTATCCAAGCATGTATATTAATAGAGTATAGTCCAATTACTATTTAGCCTCACGTGCTTGGGACCTCAGTGCATCAACTCAAGCCTCAACCCATTACAAGTTACAGTATAGGCATATAAGTAGACTTTCAGTGTGGTATAATAGCTTTTGTGCTGACCTCAATATTGTATGCCTGTAAAATCTGGACAATCTACCATCATCATTGCAGAAAACTGAACCTCCTTCGTTTGAATTGTCCTAGGAAGATTCTGAAGATTACCTACCAAGATAAAGTACCAGATGCTGGAGTCCTGTCTTACGCTGACCTGTCAAGCATTCAAACTACTGCCAAGAGTTGTGCAGATGCCAAAAGTATTTTATGGAGAACTGGCACAAGGAAAATGCTCACACAGAGATCAGAAGAAGTGGTACAAGGACATTCTCAAAGTCTCTCTGAAGAACTTTAGTATCAATTGTAAGACAAGTGAGATGCTGGCACAGGGCTGCCCAGCATGGTAGGCCTACATCAATGAAAATGTTGTGTTCTATGATCAAAGCAGATTCAAAGTAGCACAAAGGAAATGAGGGATGCACAGATCTAGAGACTTCTCCATCCCAAATGTTTAAATGGAATATTTGTTTCAATCTATGGTAGAGCTTTCTGAGCTTATATTGGACTAATCAGTCATCTATATCTTGATTTCGACATCTTGATGTCTTTGAATATGAAGGACAAACAATAATAAGAGTATAATGTTAATGACAAAAGTGTGGCATAAAAAATGTATAATAAGGACAAGGGTATAAGTAATTCTCACATGAAGAAAACCTTTTTGTTCCAATGCAGGATGTATGAGGGCAAGAACTATTTCATTTTTATTTTTACATCCCCAAAGCCTAGCATAGTACCTGAAACATAGTAGCAGCAATACTTATTGATTGATTATTTGACAAATAGATATAAATAGAACCAATATAACATGTGATAAGCCAGGATAGAAAGCTGAATTTGGAGTCAGAGGACTAAATTCATATCTTGCTTCTACTACTTCCTACCTTGATGATTTTGGGTAATAATAATGACTAGTATTTTTATAACTTTTTACAAAGTAATTTTCATTTTATATTCAATCTTTCCAGTAACATTGTGAGATACGTGCTATTAGACCTTTTTTATAAATGAGGAAATTGAGGTTTAAAGGGAGATATGTGACTTGCTCAGGGGCAAATAATTATTGAGTGTGAGAGACATGATCTGGAAACAAGTCTCTCTGATTCCTAGTCTGGCATTTTATCAACTATGCCATTTTTGTGCCAATATATAATCTAACTGACAAATGGGCAATTTGTCTAGGTCATAATTTCTTAAGTGGAATGAAGGGATTAGACCAGATGATTGCAGGTACCTCTTGGCATTAAATCTGAGCTTCTACAATCCTAAAAAGATTTTCAAATCTTGGTTCTACCCATTTAGGGTGTCTTTGAATAAGTCCCTTAATTTTTTTGGCCCTCAATATGCTCTTACTTAAAATACTTACTTAATATAATATATATTACATATAATGTCATATATAGAATATAATATAATACTTAAAATAAAAGACTAAAATAAAAATAGATGACATCTAAGGTCCCTTCCAGCTCAAAATTTATTATTATATGACAAAATAATAAAAAGCTGACATACAAAATGCCATTAGGCTATAAGATAGTTAATCAAAAACCATCACCTTAGTGTTATAAAAAGCTATCCTAAACTATCCTAGAAAATTTGAGAATGGATGAATATGTATTCCCCAAATTTCCCAAAATTATTCTTCATAAAAATTATTTAGTGGAAACAATCATATGATTTGGATGAGGCAATCAATCTATATAAGTTGCATTGTTACTTCATCATAAAAATGCAGCATATGGGATTTATTGTACCACTGAGCTCAGAAGGATAAGAAAACATACTCTCTAGAGAAAGAAGAGACTTCAGTTGAGCCAACTCAGTTTGGAAGCATTTAATTCAAAACCTTCACATAATTTCCTTTTATTTAAAGCATTATTAAGGAATATCCTCTAGCTTATCACATGTGAATCGCAAGCCTCCCTTGGCATTAACTTTGACACATGCAGAGCACTTGGGGGATTATATTAATTTAGGTATTCGTACCTGTTAGTGAGCATTTGATTGCACATGATGCAAGAGGATTTACTCATGTTATTGATTTGTTGGCAAATATATTGGATGAAAATCCCTGGGTATTGCAGTTAGCTGTGCGTCCCAAATATTATTGCATTTGAGAGCCATTTTCCCTCTGTGTTTAAACTTGTGATATCTTTCTATAAATAGAAAAGCCCAGGTGTTAACTGCAAAAGAACATTCCCTATTATTCAACTGAAGGAAAGGCTTTTGTTTCTGACTCTCATTTATAACCAGGGCTTCTGAGTTCTTTTCAGTTTTAATTTTGTTTTGTCACTTTCTAATCAGGAAAGGGGAAAGAAAGTGTGAAATTGTTGAGAAACAATTTTAGAGCAAACAGTCCTTTTGCATCCTATAGTCAAATGCTTTGGCTGAATATCTTTGGCAAATTACAAAATGCATGTCCTCTGAAAAGTGAGCCTGGGTTGTAATTTTAAAAGAAGGCACTTAGAATAAAATTGATCTTCAATTCAATTTGAATATCGAATTTAGTACCCTGCTTGTAGAAAACCTTTTCATACCCTTCCTGTTGTAAGATCAAATAAAAAATATCACATAGGTAAGTTTGATAAAGCTCGTACTTTAGTTTCCTATCTGAAAGCTAATATTCAGTCTGAAACTTTCCAAGAATGGAAGATCTTCCAAAGAAAGAAAGTCTGAAGCTGCTAACTTCTAAAATATATTGAGTGAGCCTGGCTAAGTAATAGAATTTATTTAACCTTTTCATTGTCCTTGGGAATATAGATGAAATCCACTAAAATGTCAGTCCCTTGACCTCATGGATAAACTATGTGTCACAGGATGAAACACTGACTGAGAAAGAAAACAATGATACCCAGTAGAGGGATCATCTTTTATCCTTTCTATAGATGATGGTTTTATAATATCGGTCATTTTATTACACATCTAAATAATAAAGCAACATGGTGTCAGGAGTGTTTTGTCTTCAGCTCCTCTTTCTTTTTCTCTGATTTTATCCTTTGTCTGAATGGCAGTAGAGAATGAAGAGGAATTTGGGATTCAGTGAACTATCAAACAAATAGAAATTATATTAGAGTTCACTAATATAATAATATATTTTTGAAAGAAGTCTTGCATTAAACTTCAGTAGATGAGAATAATTCAAAAAAGAGACAATTCTAAGCCTGATGCTCTGAGGAAACTACTCAAAAATTAGATCTGCCCCAAAATAGAATGCCTTGCCTATAGAGCTAATGAAGTTCCATTTCCTTGGAGTTCTTCAGGTCAAGGCTGGATTGCCACATGATGTTTATGTTATCATGGGGGTTTTTTCATGTCTGAATATGGTTGCTAAGATTTCCTCCAATTCTCAAATGCTGACATTCTATGATTAACAACAGGCTGGTTATTCCAAGGCAAGTTGAAATCTAGATAATATGTTTCTCACCTGCCAGGAATGTGCTAGGACCAGATACAAAAAGTACTGATTCATCAGGAAATAAAAAATACTTAGAAAATTTCATGCTATTAAGAAATCATTCTATTTTAGATTCTCAGCAGGTCATTCTCCAATTTACTTTTTTGAATATGTTTCTTGTAATCCTTTGCTACTTATATTAATGATATTGCATAGTTAGAACTTTATTTATTTGTTTTATTTTGGCAAAACATTTCCACCAAAATCATGTGGTGAAAGGAAACACAGATCTTCCACCCTATTAAAAAATCCTTAAGAAAAAAATAAATTTTTTAAAAGAGTATGATTCAATCAATATTCAGACATAATCAGTTTTGATATTATTTTTCATCTTAAATCCTTCAGAGTAGTCATGAATCACTGGACTTCTGACAATGTCAAAGTCCCTTACAGCTGATCATCCCAGAACATTTGCTTGAGTTCATGGAGGACTTTCCAAGTTTTTTTCTGAAACAGCCTTTCCCACAAAACAACAATATTCCATGATACTCACATACTACAATTCACTCAAGCCATTCCCCAACTGATGGGCATCCCTGAAATCTCCGTTTCTTTGTCCTAAGAAAAGATCTGCTACAAATAGTTTTGTACATATAGGTTCTTTTTCTATTAAAAAATCTCTTTTGGTATTCAGGTGTAATAATGGCATTGTTAAGTTAAAGAACATGCATGAATTTATAGCATATCTTTTGGTCATTTATCAATTGAGGCATGGTTCTTATTTTTTTTAAATAAAACAGCTCCCTCTATGTCTGAAAAATAAGGCTTTATCATAGAAATTTGCTTCAAAAATTTTACACTTATTATTGCTAACTGTATTTCCCCCCATTTCTTCTATTATCTCTCATTTCACCCTGCCCATCCTCAAAAGTGTTTTGCTACTGACCGTGCCCTTCCCCAATTTGCCTGCTTTTTTTTTTTTTATCGTCCTTTCCCCTTCCCTCCTATTTTCCTGCAAGGTTAGAGAGATTTCTAATTTTGTGTATATATGTTATTTCTTCTTTGAGACAATTCTAATGAGAGTAAAGTTCACTCACTCCTCTTTTCCCCCTCTATTGTAAAAGATTTTTCTTACCTCTTTATTATGGCAGATAATTTATACCATTCCACTTTCCCTTTCCCTTTCTAGTATATTCCTCTCCCCCATCTTAATCTCATCATTTAAAAAAAAAATCCTTTCATATTCAACTCAGACCCGTGCCTGGTGTCTAACTTCAAACTGTGATAATAATGAGAAAGTTCTAATGAGTTACAAGTATCATCCTCCCATGTAGCAATGTAAACAGATAAACCTTATTAAGTCCCTTATGATATCACTTTCCTGATTACCTCCTTATGCTTCTCCAGAGTCCTTTTTTTTTTCAAATAGACCATTTTATTTGCTCATTTATTGCATTTAAAATCTTCTTCAATGATATCTTTGGCCCGAGATTTCTTGTCATAGTCCTTAACAACAACGCAACTGCAGCCAACTACTTTAAGGGGTTTTCCCCTTCTATCAATTTTACAGTGTTCTACTCATTTACCCAGCTTCTTGTTGTTATCAAACTTGATCAAGTTGATTTGGTGTTCAGCACACAGGGCTTCAACCAACATTACATACATAGGTTCATCACAGTTGGAAGCAAGAACACAAACATGGGCTTAGCATTTGTCCAAGGCTTTGGCAGCTTCACAAATTCTATAAGCTAATCCATCGTGGATGGGTATGGTCTTCAGCACTTTTTGTAGAATAATGTTAACATCCATTATACCTCCATGGCAGCAGTTCGTGGTTGAAGCTAAATCTCAAAAACACCTGGGAGCCTCCTGCTTGACTTTAGCTGTGACAGAAAAAGAGACAGAGTCCTTTATTTGAAAATGGAAATTTTTCAACTCTGGTCTTTTCATCACAAATATTGAAAATCCTCTAATTCTTTGAATGATCACCTTTTCCTTTGAAGAATTATACTCAGTTTTGTTGGGTAGGTGATTCTTGGTTATAATCCTAATTCTATTGCTCTCCAGAATATCATCTTCCAAGCTCTCTGATTCTTTAATGTAGAAGCTGCTAAATTTTGTGTTATTCTGACTGTGATTCCATTATACTGAATGCTTGCAATTTGAGAAATCCAGAATTTGGCTATAATATTCCTGAGAGTTCTCATTTTGGGATTTCTTTCAGGAGGTGATCGGTGGATTCTTTCATTTTTTATTTTATTCTCTTGATCTAGAATATCAAGACAGGTTTCCTTAATAACTTTTTGGAAAATGATGTTCAGGATCTTTTTTTTTATCATGACTTTCAGGTAGACCAATAATTTTTTCCCTTGAGGCAATTGAGATTAAGTGGCTTCCCCACTGTCACACAGCTAGGAAGTAAGTGTCAAGTGTCTGAGGTCACATTTGAACTCAGTTCCTCCTGATTTCAGGGCTTATGCTGTATCCACTGAGGCACCTAGCTGCCCCTAGATTTAAAATTTATTTCTCCTGGATCAATTTTCTAGGTCAATTGTTTTTATAATGAGATATTTATTTATTTTTCCTTTTCATTCCTTTAGTTTTGCTTCATTGTATTTTGATTTTTCATTAAGTCATTAGTTTCCATTCACTCAATTCTAATTTTTAAGAAATTATTTTCCTCAGTGAACTTTTGCACCACTTTTCCCAACTGGCCAATTTTGCCATTCTTCTCATTAACTTTTTGTATTTTCTTTTGCACACTCCTCAATTAGTTTCTTAATTTTTACTTTATCACTCTTACTTGGTTTTTAAAGTCCCTTGGGAGTTCTTCCATGGCCTATGCTTGCTTTCCTACTTCCCTTAGGTAAAAGAGATTTATTTCTGTACCTCAGCATGTATATTATTTCCTCCCTTTCCCTTTCTCCCAATTCATCCCTCTTTCTCATCTCTTTATTTATTTGTTTGTTTATTTTAGATATCATCTCATCATGGTCAACTCATACCTGTGCTGTCTGTCTATATCTATTTCTTCTAACTATCCTAATAATGAGAATGTTCTTAGGAATTATAAGTATCATCTTCACATCTAGAAATGTAACAATTTAACTTTAACTTTATTAAATCCCTTATGATTTCTCTTTCCTGTTTACTTTTTTATGTTTGTCTTGAATCTTGTATTTGAAAGTCAAATTTTATATTTCAACTCAGAACTAGTTCTGTAACTTTTCAGTTCTTCTTAAAGGGTTATGATATAAGGAGAGGTCTGGTCATTGTTCCCCAGGCCTACGTTCTGATCTATGAGGAGTCACAAGCCCTCTTGTTTTGCTCTAAAATTGTAACCAGGGTTCTTGTTCCCCTTCAGCCTCAAGATCTAGTGTTCTAATGTTTCTCTTCATCTTAGGACTATAACCTGGGCCTGTGACCTGGACAATGCAACAGAAACCTGCATCCAGGGCCAGTAATGGGTCCCTTGTAATCTTTTTCTGACCACTTGTCCAACCCCATTACCATCTGTGAGCTGAAAGCTCCCAAAGTAACTGTTGACAATTCAGTTATCCTCAACCTCTACTGATGGCTTGCTGAGCTCTGCCTGTGTTGGATAGCTCTCTACTCTTACTCCAGTGAGACAGACCTTTCCTGCCAACTTTTTAAGTTGGCTTGGCTTAGAAAATTGTGTCATCCTAACTTTTTGTAGGTTTTGCCACTCCCAATTTTCTTTTGAAGAATTATTTTATATTATTTGGGAAGGAATTTGGGAAAGCTCAGGAAAGTCTCTGGCTTTGTAATCTCCAGCTCCCAAGTGTTTCAGATGATCTTCATATATTAAGAATTTAATTACCATTACTATCCTAGTTAATCTCCCCTTAATGATTTCCAATTAATGAGAACTGTTGCTAGAATTGAGCACCATGTTCCATTTATGCTTTGATCAGAGCAACTTTTTTTTTAATCAATGGAGTTGTAATTGCATGGATATAGGGAGCTCCAAGTAAAGGAAATCCTTCTACCAAAACAGATTAGCATCTGGCCTGCAATTTATAGTCTTAAAGGGTTGCCCTAGCAACTAGAAAAGTTAAGTAGTCTGTTCATAGTCATGCAGCCAGTAGGTGCCAAAGTAGTACCTAAACCTCGTTCTCTCTGATTCTGAGACCACCTTTCCATCAACTGCACCAGTGATGTTAAATGTGCAACCAGAAACACTGCCAAGTCAGCCTAAACAAGATTAAAATGCTATTGGGAAATATTAACAACAAAAAATACAATACAATTCTAAATCATTATGTCATCCATATAGATCCTTATTATGAATTAGTGGGTCCCATTTGATTTTGACATTTCTGGATAATATTATACTCTTAAAAAAGTATCTGAAAAATAAAAAGCTGACCCATCTGGATTCACAGATAAATTCTTTCAAGTCTTCCAAGAATAAATAATCTCTATATAATAGATTACTTATATACATAAAGAAATATATACTTCTACTTAAAAGTTTCTATGAGGATTCAGTTTTCCTAAATTAGGTCACTTTTCATTTTACACATCAGAGACATGTTTAAAAATAATCTTAATACATGGTTTTTAAAACAAGAAGGAAATATTTGTATTATGTCATTTTTGCATGATTTTCATCATCCCCTTTAGATATAAGCTGAATACAGTTATTTTTAAAAATCCTTTTTTCAACACTCAATGGAAAAAAAGCAATCCTACTTTCAATAGAGCAGCCATTTCTTGAACCAGAGGAACAATATATATGATAGCAACACAATTATAAAGACAAACAACTCTGAGAGACCTTATGTACTCTAATCAATGCAATGATCAATGATGATTCCAGAAGACTATTAATGAACTATGCTATTCACTTATGGCAGAAGGGTAATAGAATCAAGATGCAGAATACAACATACATTTTTGGAGAGGGGACATTAATGGTGTAGAAATTTGCTTTGTTATTCTATGTATATTTGTTACAAGAGTGTTTTACTTTTTTTCTCTTAAGTGAATGAGGATATGAGAAGAAATTGTTAATTTAATTTTTTAAAGATTTTTTTAAAAAATTGTCAACATAGATGTGATAAGTTTCTCCAGAAGTGCATCAGCGTATTGGTTATTGGATAAAGATTACATATTAAGAATATTAAGAATTATAGTACTATTTGGAAACTTTATAGTAACTATCTGCCCCACCACCAATACTCCAAAATTTTCATTAATAGCCAGGAAAAAAGAAAGTCTGGTAGCATCCCTTCTGTTGAAGCTCCTTTCAGTAATTTTGATTTTTGGAGAAATGGCAGTCTGACACCAGGCCCATACTCAAATTTTTCCTATTTAATGTTGCCTACCATAACTAGAATTCTACTAATAAAGTTTTAGAAGTCTAAGGTTGCTTCAATATAATTTACTTTGAGTAAGTCTTTGGGAGGAGTTTTTATATACATATATACAAATACAAACAATTACATTGAAATATGTATTTTCTGTATATTCTAAATATTATGGATCAAGTCAACAATCATTTTTAAAGTGCCTACTCTATGTCATGCACTTTTTAATCTAATGAGGAGAGAAGGAATGAAGGAAAGAATTTTGGGCATGAGGGCTAGCCAGTAAAATGAATGGAGTAGGGGAGATGGAATTTCTTAAATGAGAAACAATAATAGGAAAAGAGTCATTAGATCATAAATCATAAAATTAGATCTGAGGGGGGACTAAGATTGAGAAGCCTGGAAAAGAAAGACAGAAAACGTCTTTAAGGATTTTAAAAAGCAAATAAAAGATTTGATCTTGGAGGTGACTGGAAGCCACTGGGCTTTATTGAATGGGAATAGAGGATTACCATGTTCAGAACTTCACTTTTGAATGATCATTTTGATAAATGACAGAGGATGGATTTGATTGGGACAGACCTTACTCAAAAAAATCTACCACCAGGCTATTTCAGTAGTCCAGGCTTGACAGGAGACTGATAATGTCAGAAGAGAGAAGGAGATACATAAAAGAGATATTATTAAAGTTAAAATAATATGAAAAGTACTGATTGGTTATGGGAGAGAAAGAATGAAAAATCAAAAATGATATCCAGTTTTCAAGCCTTGTTGACTAAGAAGATGTTCCTACCATTGGATAGGAAGAAGGGAAGATTGTGATAGTGGGGTAAAAAAAATGATGAAGGAGAAAATTGCAGTCATGGGAGCAGAATTCAAACTATTAATGCAAGACATACATTCATAGTTTGGAAACTATTACTATTTTTTCCAGAAACTACAATCCTCCTATGAAAAATGAAGGGCTAAATTAAATGTATCTTAAAATCACTTCTAGCTCTGAGATTCTACTTTATATATATATATATTTTTAAAAGATTTGATTGTCCTCTATCTTTAGCTTAGTTGATGCAATGATACAAGCTAAAAAATACATATGGTGTTCTGCTATTGATGTTCAGTCACTTTTCTTTTTTTTTACTTTTTTTCTTTTTTTTGCTGCTGAGGCAACTGGAATTAATTGACTTGCCCAGGGTCACACGCACAGGTAGAAAGTGTTAAGTGTCTGAGACAGATTTGAACTCAGGTCTTCCTGACTTCAGGGCTGGTGCTCAATCCACTGCGCTACCTAACTGCCCCCCTATTCAGTCGTTTTTCAATCACATCTGATTCTTGATAACCCCATTTGAGATTTTCTTGGCATAGAGAGTGTCATGGTTTGATGTTTCTTTCTCCATATTCAATATATATAGATTATATTTTATCTTGGAGTATGAAAATTCCTCTGGATTTTTGAGACACATAGCACTACCAAATTTCTCCATGAAAACCTGAAAAAATAGGGAATTAAACTAGAAGTCTCACTTCCTGTCCCATTTGACCATTTATTCTATTTTATTTTACTTCATTTATTTATTTTTTTGCTGAGGCAATTGGGGTTAAGTGACTTGCCCAGAGTCACATAGCTAGGGAGTGTCTGAGAACAGATTTTAACTCAGGTCCCCCTGAATTCAAGGCTGATGCTCTATCCATTGCACCACCTGGCTGTCCCCAGTGAAATGAGAGCAATGATTTCATTTTTGTTAATATCTCCCAATATAGAAGCCCACTCATTGCTTTCTACCAGTCATATATATATATATATATATATATATATAACTGTGCATGTATGGCTATGTTTGTGTGTCAGATAATAGTGGCAGTTAGATTAATATGATGCTAGGTAATAATAAGCGGGATAAGCTTTTATTTAAAATGCTTTGTACTATATACTCTAGTTCAGCTACTTCAAACACAAAGGTGTGTGTATTAAACTACAGATTACAGAAGGGTAGAAGTGACTAGATGGACGGGTTTTTTTTTTTTTTTTGTACAAACTACAGAAGGGTAAAAGTGACTAGATGGACAGTTCTCTATTCAGATGAATTACATCAAAAATCCCTTCCTATGTTTTCAATATACATGGATTGTATTTCAGCAGTAAATATTCAAAAAACTCGGTGTTTAAAATCTTGTATATCTTCTTTGAACTTAAGCTTCTTTTGGATCTTCTCTCATCCATAAGCTAGATTCAAATAAGAGCAAGTGTCATTTTTGCTTTTTTATAGAAAGAGGAAGAGAAATAAGTTCTACCTTTGCTTTTTTTCCCCCAACACAAAAAGAAAAAATCCCTCATTTCACTTTTAGTCCTATAAGTACCTGGGTATTTGTCTACTGTTTCAAAGGAAGGACAAGATAATAAACAGTTATTGCCCTATAGAGCCAACCAACACTGTGTTGCCTTTTTGATGTTGTTCATGAGTCAGATCTGGTTTTTCATGTAGTGGGGTATATGTATGCTGTTTCATTTTGGGGCCAGGTAGGTTTTAAGTCCTTATATAAGGATTTCTCTAATGTGACTGGCAGGGAGACAAGAATATACATCTCTAGTTTTATCCTTTTTCCTTCTCAAGGAAGACTTGGATTCATTTCAGAGTGAAAGCAGGAAAGGAAGAAGTAGAACCATGATAGAATTATATTTGCTCCCCTAAATGTTATTGGTCTAGGGGAAATAGTTCTTAGATTCAAGATAAGATCCTGATCACTGTTCCTTAACTAAAAGTATACATCAAGTCTATATACTTGTGTGACTATGAATAAATCACTTTTTATTAAAGCTTTTTATTTTCAAAGCATGTGCATGAATAATTTTCAACATTCATCCTTGCAAAACCTTGTGTTCCAGATTTTTCCCTCCCTTCCCCCAAGTCCTCTTAGATGGGGGATATCAGTCCCCCCAAGATCCAATATATGTTAAATGTGCAATTCTTCTATGCATATTTACACAATTATTGTGCTACAGCCCGCCCCAAAAAAAATCAGATCAAAAAGGAAAAAAAATGAGAAAGAAAACAAAAAACAATAAAAAGAGTGAAAATACTATGTTGGGACCAACATCCAGTCCCCACAGTCCTCTTTCTGGGTACATATGTCTCTCTTCATCACAAGACCTTTGGAATTGGCCTAAATCATTTCATTTAAAAGAGCCCTGTATGAACAAATCACTTATTCTTACTAGACCTCAATTTCATGATCTACAAGATGAAAGGGTGGAGTTAAAAAAATAACTGTGCCAGAACAGTTTTTCAGATCACTTTTAGCTCTACATCTATTACATCTGCATCTATTACTGCAATTTTCTCCTTCATCATTTTTTTTACCCCACTATCACAATCTTCCCTTCTTCCTATCCAATTGTAGGAACATCTTCTTAGTCACCAAGGCTTGAAAACTGGACATCATTTTTGATTTTTCATTCTTTCTCTCCCATAACCAATCAGTACTTTTCATATTATTTTAACTTTAATTAACAAGCTAAATTATATCTTTGATAAAAGGGAAAAAAATTAAGGCAAATCAAAAGAACAATTCTAGAGTTATCTGACAACAAAACTCCCTACTTAGTGTAGTTCTTTCAAGTTTGAGAAGAAAACAAATTAAAGATTAACCCTGGGTGAGGAGAAGTACAGGGATTTTTCACTCAAAAATACCCAGAGACAATCCTATCATTATATGGACTGGGTCTCAAAGTATATACCTTTAGAGATTCCTAAATTTTTTCATGAAAATATTAAAATGTTATTTTCCCTCCCTTTCACAATTACATATCTGTATAAGTCAGATTTTCTTCAAACAAAACATATTATAACAGAATCCAAAAGCATCCTTGAGAATCAATCTATTTGCCTTCTATTAAGTCAGACATAAAAAAGATGTACAAAAATGTGTAAAACTAGGCCATCTTACTATTTTCTTTTGTTTTTAAAAAATAGTTATTTTTCTTTAAAATTTTGTGTTGCAAGCTAATTGTACAATAATTCAGAGCCTGATTCTTTTTGTACAGCAAAATAATGTTTTGGTCATGTATACTTATTGTGTATCTAAGTTATATTTTAATATATTTAACATCTACTGGTCATCCTGCCATTTAGGGGAGGGGGGGGGGGGGGGGTAAGAGGTGAAAAATTGGAACAAGAGGTTTGGCAATTGTTAATGCTGTAAAGTTACCCATGTATATATCCTGTAAATAAAAGGCTATTAAATAAAAAAATAATAATAATAAAATTTTGTGTTGACATGCATGTTTTTAATGAATTAATAGATATTTTAAAAGTTATAAATGTTAACTTTTTAGTGTGCTAAATATTGATATATCTAACCCATGTCTATAAAAGCTTTTTGGGATCCTCAATAATTTTTAAGAAAGTAAAGGGACCCTGAGACCAAAATGTTTGAGAACCAGTAGACTAACTGAAGGAGTACCATAGTCAAAAGAGCAATCTCATTACATCATTTTGCTTGATGTTTCATTCTTTTAAGTTTTCTAAGATGATGCTGCTACTTGTGTGAGTGAGTGAGAATATGTGTATGTGTGTGTGTGAGTGTGTGTGTGTGTGTGTGTGTGTAAGTTTCAGAGTAGTTCTGCACAATATTGCTTCCTTGACTACAAGAAAAATTTCATTTTTGTCATTTTTTATACTCATCAACTAGCAAAGTTATCTGCAATACACTTAATATCTTATTTCGTAAATGTCTGCTAAATTGAATCAAATAATATGATTAAAATGATCTCTCAAATGGTGAAAATACCAAAATTAGAAGGAAAGTTTTATGATTTTCTTTAAGCTTCTATTACACAATTGAAGAGCAATGCTATGCATTTGGCCTTATGTCTTGAGAGCCAGTATTGTTTAGAATGTTCAATAAATGTCTACTTTGTTTTGTTCAAAATGGCTTTAAAATGATAAAGAAAAAGATAATAATAATAATAATGTTAATACTTGTAAAAGTTCTAACCTAAAAAGAAACCAAGGTAGAAAGAGGGACTTGACACATACAAGAGATTTTACCAGGAAGATTAAACCTCTGAGGACAGGTGAGAAGGAAGTAGAAAGTTGCTGCTAGTAACTATGGCAACCAAGTGGCAGAAGTTCAGAGCTAATTCATGGATTAACTACAAAAACCAACATCCCAGGTAGCAGGTATATATATTTTTCTGTTCATTTTATTTTTTTGCTATGTTTTATTTTATAAATGTCCAGTGCCATGTATATTTTAATTTCATATACTACTATGGAACTTTTTTACAAATATATACATGTATACATATATATATGGTCATATTATATATAATGTATATATACATATACATACATATTTGCTTGGATATGCAATGTGATATATCCATATGTACAATATATAATTTATATGTATAATACAAATGCTTATGCATGTGTATATTTTATAATAGCTAGACAGATTAATAGACAGACAAAATACTGGTACATAGGTGGATGGCTATATTGGCAGAATCAGAAACATGAAGGGAGTAAGAATTAGAGCAAGAAATAGAAAGACAAATAGTGTAACAGAATGATTGATTATTCCAGTGAAGCGTTCCTAAACAGTGTCACAGAGATGCTTCTGTTCCTTGCTCATATACTACCTATTCCCAAATCATACAGAATTAACATTATGTGTATAATGCCGAACTAAAATTCCTATTTTTGGCTTTTCCTTAATATGTCTTTGCTGTTGGGTGCTATGGAACAATGTGGTAACATTATTTTTTGTGCATCTAGTGTGTGTATTTTGATTTATCTATATAGTTCATTATAAAGATTGTCTGAGGAGGTTTTAGCAATGAAGTTCATAATAGAATCAGAAGATTATTACTAGGAAGGAAACTTGGAGATTGTTTAGTAGATATGCAGATTGTTTTATAAGAAAATTGTAGGTCAGCGAGGCTATAAAATTTGTTCAAGATTATACAAATAACAAGTAGAAAATCTTAAATTGAAACTTAGTTCTAATTAAAAACCTAGAATTCTTTATTTTATACCACATGTACTATTCTTTGTCATTTACTATTTCTGACTTAAGACATATTTTGGAGAATAGAATGGACTACAATTTTGAAGCTGGATGATACCCAACGATATAATCCCTTATTCAAGTACTCAGGGGAATATTTTGAATACAACTTCCATCCTAGAAGCAGAAATTCTTCTAAGAATGAATGTTTTAGGGACTGTGGAAGAGTCTGAAATCAATCAGTCAATTCTTATATAGAGAGATTTTGTCAATTTTTATATAAAGGGATTTTGTTTCAATTCTAAAACACATAGAATAGGGAGCTTGTGTCAATACACACTTGTGTATCTACCAATATAATGAAGAGGAAAATAGTTTTATTATGTATTTACTCAACTTTCTTATTCTCCTTCCTTCTTTTTGAATAATCCTTTTTGTCCTAAAATGCTACTTATGTAAAATAGATAAAATATACTTCAGGATTTTGTGACTTTGCTCAGATTTTTTTTTGTTTTCTTAGAGTTCCCACTCTTTCTTCTCCTTCTGCCTAAATTCTGTATATCTAGATCAAGTTCCACCTTCTCCACAAGGTAGCAAATGTCTATTTCAGTTCTCTCACTTCTTTGTACTTTCTGTCAAATACTGTAGTTAGTTTTCATAATTTCATATGAATCCTGCCTTCACATTTTCAGGGAAGATATTGTGTAGTATAGCACAAAGAGTGTTAGAATTTAATTTAGAGTACTTATGTTGAAATCCCAGCTGTCCCATACTACTCTTATGATTCTAGACCTCATTTTCTTTAACTGAAGAAAATGATAAACGGAAGGTTGGACCATCTTGTTATTTATGGTCTTTCCTAGCCCTAAATTCATCCTGTTCTGTGTCTTATATTTCAGGATTTAAAAAAAATAAAGTTATACTATATTTCAGAAATTTTTCTTCAATTCTTTAATGTACATGTAATATTCATTTTAAGAAATCATTATATTTGTTAAAATTCCAATGCATGCTAGATACTGTAGAAAAAAGACAAAAGTAAAAATAGATCCTGCCCTCAAAGAGTTTGGCTCTATTTTTTTTTTCAAACAATGAAATCTGAAAATGAGGTCATCACTTAGAAACACTATACTTGATATTAGAGTCTCCCTTTTTCCTTCCTGCTTTCTTTCCTCCTTGATCTTTCATTGTCATGTACACATAATTTATATCATATTTATAATCATTTTAATATTTAAATGTGAATAATTTAAAACAATATCTAGCAAGGATACAAAATAAAATGCTTTTGTGATTCTAAATTTCCCACTATGTATATTATAATATAGTTATTTTTAAAGCTCCTGATTACTATCTATTCTCATTTCAATATAATATGAACACATGGTTGTCTAATGAAGATATAATAAAATGACCTCCTATGAAAACCATATTCCACATGGGAACTTCAAAGCTGGTGATAAATTATCATTTTGATCTGTTCATTATGGTTGAAAAATGCAAATTATATGGAAGACACAACACAGTCTTTTGCTTGCATCTCTGTCTACAGATTTCAAACAGGTGAGCTCCTTTTGTCTTTGTAACTGCTAAATTATAGAATGGTTCAAATCTAATATCTGATGATGCAAGCGGGATTTTCCAGAGCTTTTTCCACAAAGGAGTTAGTAGATAAATGGAAGTGTCTGACATGCAAATTCTTTGCTGCAACTGCAAATGAATTGTGACCTATTTACTAAATAGAGGTGATCATCACAATATTGACAGTGTGTGCTGTTCCAGGGCTATGATAATTAAGCAGCATTATGTGTTAGGCATCCTGCCAGAATTCTACTGTGTAATTAAAAACTGAGCGTTTATGTCTTTCAGTTTAAATTGCATATAAATGTATGATGCATTTTATATATGTAGATGTTATACATATGTGTATATCTATATAGTTACACATATTTAAAGGGGAGATATATGCATCTTCCTTATAAAGTCACCTTGAAATATTGTCACTGAATTTTGAGAACATTTAAAACTGTTAGTCTTTTTTTTTTCCTTAATGAAATTATATTGCATTATTCCATTTGTCTTTTGTATTTACTTCTCTGAGAATCCAGTGACATATAATAACCTTTATGGGAGAAGTAATTTAATTTTTTTTTCATTTGTATCTCCACTGCCTAGGCACAGCACCTTGCATTATTTTTAATCCAGATTTGTGATTTTCTCTATGTAAAGTACTCCCAATGAGGACATTTCCTTTACTAAAGAATGTCACCTGTTCTGCAACTTATAATCTATCTTTTGCTTCTTTTTGTATGTCTAGCACATAGAACACTTTCTGGTACATAGAATGTGCTGAATAAATGTTTATTGACTCACTGACTATCCAAAATACCTTTTGTTTTCCAAACAATAGTTTTGGTATGGAGTTGGTAATCAGAGAATGGTCCAGACTTCGATTTTGGAATCTGTGAGTAGGAAGAGACTTCAGTTACCATTTAGTTTGGCCTATCTATACATAAAAGGAATCCCTATCAGTATATCTAATAGGTTTACATTCAGTCTCTGTTTGAAGTCTATTATAGGTGAGGATCCCACTATCTCTCAAATTAGCCCGTTCCACTGCCAGACAGCTCTAATTTTTAGGATTTTATTTCAGAAGTTGCATCTACTAATGCAGCTGGATAAGAGCTCAGCAATTTTTGGTCTTTGCTGGATGCATAATATAGCAGAAATTAAGTGAGTCATCAAATGTGTGAAAGAAACAGAACTTGAACCCAAGTATTTCAGTCCTTGAAGCTGGTGCTTTATCTACAACTTTAGTATCCTACTTTTTGTCTTTTGTGTACAATATTATTTTTTTCCTGATTAGTTTCCTGATTACTTTAATTAATTGAGAGTAATTTCACATTTTGAATTTTTGAGGTAATATATAACATGATCTCAAAAACAATACTAAAAAGAATATTTGAAGGATATTGTATTTTTAAATGATTTCAGTAGAACATGATTTTAAAGGACTATAATAAAAATACAATTTGCTATATCTCATTTCATATTTGCCCTTGGCTCTACAAGATTCTTCAATTTCAAACAAATTCAATTTTAACCCAAAAAGTCTTTTCAACCTGAAATGAGTTTCAGAAATCATTTGTTTGTTGATATGATTTAGTTCTATATACCATAAAAAGGGACAATAAGAAAATATGTAATCAATCAAAAAATCTGGGGAAAAATTACAAATTGATAACATCATAAGCCATTGTAAATTTAAAGCATATTCAGTTCTGACTCCATGGTGGGAGTATCATAATGTGAAGTGTTGAAGTCTATCTACAATCTATAAGATATTTACATGAAAAATAAATTCAAGATTCCAGATAATATCTTTTTTTAAAAAAATTACAATTGCTGTACATTATAGGAATAATTTATCCAGTTTCTACTAGCAAAATGTTTCATTTATTACCTGCAGTTTCTTTTAAACACACACACACACACACACACAAACAAACATACACACAAGCAATTGTTTTAGAATTCTCTTAAACAACCTACCAATTTGAGAGGATTTATATTTTTAAGATAATTTTATATTTTAAAATAACATGAACAGAGAAATTTAAATTACTATCAAATGACTATTTTTTAAAAAATAATTTCAAGAATTAACATCAATGGACATGCTGAATTTATTTTAAAGTGCTTTACTTGAGATTTAAGATTCCTATTCAGAAATAAAGAAGCCATGTAGATCCAGATAGATCTTTGTGGATAACATTTCAAAAGAGTTTGCACTTCAATAATATTACAGAAGATTTTTATCTTTTTTTCTAAGACTTTCAATGTACCAAGCAAATGATTTCCTCTTCAGGAGTCCTCCTATAAATGAGTGTCTAGGGTCAGCCTACAGAAGGATTTAAATATACAAGCATATAAAAAGTCTCATCATTCTCACTTTAACATATCACATCCTCCATCTTTTTACTAGATTGATCTTTATAAGGTACAAGAGTCTTTCCTCTTGGTTTTTCTTTTCATTTTAATCATTTCTAAAGATTTTTTGCTATATTATTTATCAAAATCCCAGAAAGCAAACATATTGAAAATGGTAGTAACTAAAATTATATAGGTCTACATTCCTGCCAGATTCCTCCAGATTTTAAAAATGGCCCACACTCTCAGACAGTGCTGATCCTTGGTAAAATTGTGAAATAAATGAAATAGATCAATAATGATAGTATAGCCTTTTTAAAATTCCATTGTCTCTTTCCTCATTATAATTTCCTCTTTTCACCACATTTGAGCATTTAGCTTTTTCTTATTTACCCCTTTTCTCAGAAAGGCATCTAATGAGAATTTAATTGGCAGATAATTAATACAGTGAATAGAACACTGAACTAGGAGTCAGGAAGATTTGACTTTAAGTTTTCTCTGAGATAGAGAAAATGTATGATTCTTAGCAAGATACCGAACTTTTGCTACCTCAATTTCCTGATCTGTAAAATGAGGATTATAATAGTACACACATCCCAAAATAGCTTTGAGGACAAAATGAGATAACATTTGTAAAGTGCTTTCTAAATTTAAAGTACCATCAAAATTTTAGAGATTATTATTGTTATTATTATTATTAAGACAATCATCACTTCTCCCATAAAAAAGAAATATAGTGAAGGAGGAATTGTGCAGGACTTAGAGACAGGAGGACCGAAATTCACATACTTTCCTCAATACTTACTAACTGGGTAATTCTTAGAAATTTATTTAAGCCTCAAATATTTCCTAAGACTAATCTACCAACTCATTAATGGATTCTAGTGTGTTAGCAATCTAGTTAGATTTTGACTAGTTATTCCCATTTTATCTCTCCCAGTCTCATCACATTCCAGGCCTTGTCTCTGAGTGGAGAATTAAAGGTTTTATCCTTTTAAAATCAACAAAGAACAAGTAGGAGAGGGTTGAAGAATCATGACAGCCTTCTCAGGATTCCTGGAATCATTTCATGGAAATAGACATCTATACTAGCAGGCCCTCTGTACCACTGAATAGTTGGTGAGTAAATAGGATCTTGAAGAGACCTTAAAATCATGTAATCCATTCCCTCTTTTTACAAATAAAGAAAGCTAGAGAGATAAAGTAAGCTGGCTAAGTATATTCAAATATAAAGAGTATCAAGATTTGAATCAAAAAGCGCTTATTTCAAATTCAATGCTCTCTCTATTGCACCAACACGCTTGTCATTTTTCTTCTATAGAAACCTGAAATGAAGAAGAGGGTTCTAAAGCATAGATATTAAAGAATTGAAAGTGAGAAAAAGTGTGTCACTACACAGAATAAGGATTCTGCCAATGAATCTTAGTGATTCTTGCCACTTTTAAGAATATTTTGAATCTTCAGCAAGATTTAAGTTGACTCAAGATTGGGAGGGGAAACCCAATCTATTTTCTGAAAGCAATTTTCTAAAGAGCTTATTTGCATTTTGGGGGCAGTCCAATTCCCCTTCTAGCCTATTATAAATAGCATTCCTTACCAAAGCTATGCTTCTTTACCCAGATTATATTTCTCCTATTACTTCCATCTCCTCCCTACTATTCTGTCCTGAATAGTTTCTTTACACTCTTTACATTGTCTGTCTTTCCACTATAAAATGGACACTGATATAACTCAGATCAGATCTTCCTTAATAACTAGAGATGGTTTCCATTATGCCTGACCATTTATTCCTTCCCCCTTTCAATCCTCAGAACCTATGGTTTGCCAGAACCTAACTGCACTCATCTACATTTCTGATTATAGATAAATAGCATATCAGTCAATCAATCAATAAGCATTTATAAATACCTATTTTGATAAGTCTATCCTGGCTATTAGAGAAATAAGGGCAAAAATGAAATGTTCCTATCCTCAAGTAGCTTACTTTCTATATCTATTCCTTCTATTCCTCCATTGAAACTTTCTCATCCTTAATGAGTTAAGCACAAATCTTTCCAGTATATTTTCCAAAAGTTAATCACATGGATTTATTTATAAAACATTTAATCTCAGAAGAATAATAGAAAAGCAAGTTTACTCAAGTAGCCATAGAATTGAATGGCTATTTTGCTTACTTAGGTGTGAATGTATATATGTCTGTATATATTTGTGTGTGTGTATGTTCATTCCATGGTGTGCTAAAAGGGGATGTATCTCAAGTTATATTTTATGTAAATATATGCATATGTGTATGGTCATAGAAAGACTATTTTTCAGATTAAAATTAAAATCATTGTATGGAGAATACTGATGAGGATTATTATGATTTATATAGAATCTGCTTTTTAAAACAGGGTTCAATTAAATCATTCCACTCAATTTAACCCATTATAGATTTCCCCTTTATGTTCACTCTTAAATTCTTGCATTGCTAAGGAGGATGAATGTCTTTAATGAAATTCTAATTTTATTACTTTTATGATTGCTCAGTGTGGTTCAGGGAAGCTATATCTACATGTGTGAATTTAGGTGAAAATTTGAGGCAATTACTCAGTTAATCTAATTTTAAGGTGAAAAAAAAAAAAAACAGCACTTTTGCCTAAATTTTCCAAATATTTCAAGCCAAAGTGTTGATGGGGTTTTAAACTTGAATTATTGAAATATAGTAATTACCTCAATTCACTACATTCTTGACAAATAAAAACTGCCTTAAAATTGACAGGTATAATTTTCTAATATTAATATTTGATATAGAACCATAAAACTTTAGAGCATAAAAGGAGTTTACAAAGTCTATTGTGGCCCTGCCTTTTATTTTAACTAATAAACAAATTGAGATGCAGTAAATTTTAGGTAAGGGTTCATTTATAAAGAATCTTCTGAGAGTTTTGTCAGCTTCGTGGCACTATACTAATTTAACTACAAAAATTTTAAGGTTAAATATATGCAGTAAGCAGTCAACATTTTTTCTATGATTTTTTTTATAAGTGGTTTACCTTCATGAAAATCATTTCCATTGTCTAATGGAGTCACCTTGAGTGCTCATAGGCTCTGCCAGTAGAGCACAAGTTCTGTCAGTTCTATGAAACAAGAAAGTTTTGGATATCAAACTAGACACTGAATCATCTAATATTGACAAGGATAATTTCGGTGAGAAGCAGGGCTAGATGATAGGTTGACCATCAAATGATATTTTGATCTGTACTTATTTTCAGTAAATCTTTGATTTGTTCATTTCTTTTATGTACCTATATCTAGGGTCTTGTAAAAAAATATGCCAGACCAAAAAAAAAAGTCACAGGAGGAAAGTTTAAGAAGCCCTAAATTAAATCTTACCTTTTCAGCTTTTCTTATAAAAACATGAGATAATCTATCCCAATTCCAGAGCTCTCATATCATGGAGAAAATATTGCAAGCAGCCAGAAAGAAACAATTCAAGTATGGTGGAACCACAGTGAGGTTACTACAAGATTCAGTAATTTCTACATTAAAGATTTGAAGGAATGGGAAAATGATATTCTGAAGAGCAAAGGAACTAGTATTAAAACCAAGAATCACCTACCCAGAAAATTGTAAATGTAATCTTTCAGGGGGAAAAGTAAACATTCAATGAAATAGAAGATTTCAATCACTCTTGATGAAAATACCAAAGCTGAACAGAAAATTTGACTTTAAAATTCAAGACTCAAGAGAATCATAAAAAGGTAAACAGGAAAGGGACCTCATAAGGGACTTAATAAGGTTAAACTGTTTATATTCCTACAAAGGAAGATGATAGTTATAATTCATAAGAACTTTTTCACTATTAGAGCAGTTAGAAGGAGTATATATAGAGAGAAGACATAAGTATGAGTTGAATATGAAGGGATGATATAGAAAAAATAGAATGAGAGAGTGAGAGAATATGCAATGGGAGAAAGAAAAAGAGTAAGGGGAACAGGGTAAATTATCACACATAATTATCACACTACAAGTTTTGTATCCCAAAGAAGATTTTTTTTAAAAAAAGGAAAAGGGCATATATGTACAAAAATATTTATAGCATCTCTTTTCCAGGAGTAAAGACTTGGAAATTTAAGAAATATGCATCAGTTGGGGAATGGCTGAATAAACTGTGGTATGATGATCAGGGTTCTGTTAGAAAAACCAAGACTTACATGAGCTGATATAAATTGAAATGTACTGGGTACAAAGTAACAGCAATATTGTAAGATGATCACCTGAGAATGACTTAGCTATTCTCAACAATTCAATCTAAGATAACTCTTAAGGACTTACAATGAAAAATGTTATCCAGAGAAAAGAACTAATGGCTTCTGAATATAGAATGAAGTATACTTATTTTACTTTATTTTTCTTGAGGGTTTTTTTGGTCTATGTTATCTTTTACAACATAACTATCATGGAAATATTTTGTATGACTACATATGTGTAACCTGTGTAGAATCACTTAACTTCTCAATAATGGAAGAAGAGGGAGAGAATTTGGAATTCAAAATTTTAAAAACAAATAGTAAAATGTTTTTACATGTAACTGGTGAAAAATAAAATATTAGCTATATTTAATTTAACAAAAAGAAAAAGAAAATTTTTTAAAAGCCTCCACCTTTAATCTCCCCTGTCCCCTTCTCTTATCCCCTTCCCCTCCTACTTTCCTTTAGGATAAGATAGATTTCTATAAGATTTCTATACCCAATAGAGTGTATATATTATTCCTTTCTTTGAGTCAGTACTCATGAGATTAAGGCTTATCCACTCACCCCTAAAACCTTCTCCCTCAAGTCAGGAACTATATGAGCAAAACTACCAAACACTTTCCACAGAAATAAAGTCAGATCTAAACAATTGGAAAAATATTAAGTGCTTCTAGATACATTGAGTGAATATAATAAAGATGACAATACCACCTAAACTAATCTATTTATTTAGTGCTATACCAATCAGGCTGCCAAGAAACTATTTTAATGACCTAGAAGAAATAACAACAAAATTCATCTGGAAGAACAAAAGGTCAAGAATTTCAAGGGAACTAATGAAAAGAAAAAAATGAAGGTGGCCTAGGTGTATCTGATCTAAAACTATATTATAAAGCAGCAGTCACCAAAATCATTTGGTATTGGCTAAGAAATAGATTAGTTGATCAATGGAATAGGTTAGGTTCACAGGACAAAATAGTCAATAACTATAGCAATCTAGTGTTTCACAAACCCAAAGACCCCCAACTTTTGGGATAAGAATGCACTATTTGACAAAACTGCTAGGACAATTGGAAATTAGCATGGCGGAAACTAGGGATTGACCCATATTTAACACCCTATATTGATAAGATCAAAATGGGTTCATGATCTAGGCATAAAGAACGAGATTATAAATAAATTAGAAGAACATAGGATTGTTTACCTCTCAGACCAGTGGAGGAGGAAGGAGGGGAAAAATTGAAACAGGTTTTTGCAAGGGTCAATATTGAAAAATTACCCATGTATATGTTTTGCATATAAAAAGCTATAATAAATAAATAAAAATAAAAACATTCTTCCTCTTTCCCTGTAAAAGCTTTATTTTACTTCTTATATGTGAGATAATGTATCGCATTCTCCATCTCCCTTTTGTTGTCTCATACAACATTCCTCTTCCACTCCTTAATTTTATTTTTAGACATTATCCTTTCATATTTAATTCAAACCTATGCCCTTTATCTATACATACTTTTTTCTAACTGCCATAATAATGAAAAAGTTCTTATGAGTTACTACATCTTTCCATAACCTCATTAAGTCCCTTATGATTTACCTTCCTATTTACCTGTTTATTTTTCTCTTGAGTTTCGCATTTGAAACTCAAATTTTCTATCCAGGTCTGTTTTTTTTTTTTTTTTTTTTTTCATCAAGAATGGTTGAAAGTCCTCTGCTTCCTTCAATATCTATTTTCTCAAAAAAAAGTTTATACTCAGTTTTGCTGGATAAGTAATTCTTGATTGTAATCCTAGCTCCTTTGGCTTCCAGAATATCATATTTCCATCACTCCAAACTTTTAATGTAGAAGCTTCTAAATGTTGTGTTATTCTGACTGTGTAGCTCCACCATACTTGAACTGTTTTTTTCCTAATGCTTACAATACTTTTTCCACAACTTGGGAGCTCTGGAATTTGGCTATAATATTCTTGGAAGTTTTCATTTTGTGATTGCTTTCAGGAGGTGATTGGGTGGATTCTTTCAGCTTTTATTTTTACTCTGTCTCTAGAATATCAGAGCAGTTTTTCTTGGTAATTTCTTTAAAGAAGATGTGTAGACTTTTTTGATGATGATTTTCAGGTAATCCAATAAATTAAAATTCTCTCTCCTAGATCTACTTCAGTTGTTTAGCCAATGTTTCACATTTTTTTCTATTCATTTAATTATTTTGATTTTGTCCTAATTTTTAATGTTTTGTCATAATCCTTAAATTCTCTCTGCTCAATTCTGATTTTTAAGGACTTATTTTTTTTTCAATGAGCTTTTGTACCACTTTTTCCATTTTAGTAAGTCTACTTAAAAAGTTTTTATTTTTTTCAGTGAATTTTTATGCCTCTTTTTCCATTTGGTCAATTCTGCTTTTCAAGGAATTGTTCTCCTCATTTACTTTTTTGTAAATTTGACCTATTCTGTTTTTTAAGGTATTGTTTTGTCCAGTATTTTGGGGTCACCTTGAACAAATTGTTTATTCTTTTCATGATTTTCTTGCATCACTCTCATTTTTCTTCCCAATTTTCCTTCTTCCTCTCTTATTTGCTTTTCAAAATCTTTTTGAGATCTTCCATGTCCTTAGATAAATTCATATTTTTTTCTTGAAGGCTTTGGATGTAGGATCTTTGACTTTGTTATCTTCTTTTGAGTATAGATTTTGATCTTTCTTCTCAGCTTTTTTTTTTAATGGTCAGAAATTTTTTTTCTATTGCTTGTTTATTTTACCAGTGTACTTCTTGACTTTTAATTCTATTAAAATAGAACTCTGTTTCCAGGGTGAATGTTGCACTGTTCCAAGGTTTCAGGGTTTTGTGTAGTTGTTTTCAGAGATACATTCAGAGATAATGTTTTCAATTCTTCCAAAGTGATCCAATCACATGGGAGATATTTACTCTTTACTGGTGTAATCTCTGGTCTGTAAGGGACCACAAATACTCTTTTCTGTCTTGAAATATTACAATTGTTCCTGTTCTATTGGATCTGCAAGCTCTAATATGCTAGTGTTCCTCCTTGCTTTGGGACTGTCATCCAGGACTGTGACCAAAAACTGAGTATGAGCAAAGCAAGAGTCTTGTCTTCAGTGCCTGCAAGGAGACCCCTGTAAATTCCTTCTGATAAGTTATTTTACCTTCTTACTGTCTGTGGCCTAAAATTTCTAGAAGCAACCACTTCCCCTGCTGATTCAAAGGCTCCCAAGGCCTATTTCTGACTTGCTGGAGTTTTGTCTACACTGGCATAACCTGCACTAGACTGTGTTGCACTCTCACTCTGGTGGGAAAGCCTTTTTCTGACAACTTGCTAAGTTGTAATTGACTAAAAATTATTTCACCCCATTCTTTTGTATGTTGTGCTGCTCCAGCAATTAATTTAAGGCATCATTTATAAGTATTAGTAGCTTTAGTTCCTCAAAATGAAAGTTTCTTAAGTAGTAGTTATTGTATAGCATTATCACGCTTCATGAGTCATTCAAATAATGACATTATTTTTTTCCATATAATGTCACCTTTACCTCATAATTCTCAAATATCCCAGAATATGATGGGAAGATGTAAAGGATTGTTTATTCTAATGTCCTCGTTTTTCAAATTAGAAGATTAAGAAGTGAAGTGACTTATCCAAGGAATAATAATAGCAATAATTAATACTTACATAGCTCTTTAAGGTATGCAAACTCTTAACAAATATAATTTTATCTTATCCTCAAAATAACCCTGAGAGGTAGATACTATTATTCCCATTATACAAATGAGAAAAGAAAAGCAGATACAAGTAACTTTCCCAGAATCATACATATAGTAAGTGTCAAAGTATATTTGAACTCAGATCTCTCTGATTTCAGGCTAAGTACTCAAATCCTACCTTTGATGATTAATACCCTGAAGATCTTGGTCAATTTATATAACATTCTTCGAACTCAAATGTCTCATCTATAAAATGTTAATACTGTACTAAATTACTTCCGAAGTTTGTTATAGCACTAATTATGCAGTCCTTTTATTCTCACATTGCAGGTGATAAACACATTTAAGAAAAAAAACTTATTTCAATATCAGTGTCAAGGAATTAAAAAAACCAGGAAACCCATTTTCAATTATGAAATCTTGTTTCTAGATATGAGAATCAAAAATATTTTTGTTTTAAAACATTTCCCTCAAATTGTGTTTGACTTAGAAACACACAAAAGTAGATCATACAAAAATCAAGAAACTCATATTTGTTTATAATCCAGGTGTTAAACCTATAGCATTTTGTATAAAGTTCTATTAACTAATATGAATGATGGCTCTATATTATATGACTTTCACTTTGATATTTCAGTGAGATAGATTTGGAGAAGATAAACTAAATTGTTTTTATTATAAAGCTTTTTATTTTCAACATTTACACTTACAAAACTTTGTGTTCCAAATTTTTTCCTCCCTTTCCCCCACCTCCTCTCCAGATGGCAAGTAATTCATTATATGTTAAATATGTGTAATTCCCCTATACATATTTTCACAATTATCATGCTGCACACACACACAAAAAAATCAGATCAAAAAGGAAAAAAAAAAATAGAAAGAAAACAAGATTCAAGCAAACAGCAAAAAGTGAAAATACTATGTTGTGATCCACACTCAGTCCCCACAATGCTCTCTCTGGGTGCAGATGGTTCTCTCCTTCTCTCCATCACAAGACCATTGGAATTGGCCTGAATCATCTCACTGTTGAAAGGAGCCATGTCCCTCAGAATTGATCTTCACATAATTTTATTGTTACCATGTACAATGTTCTCTTGATTCTACTCACTTCACTTAACATCATTTCATGTAAATCTCTACAGGCCTCTCTGAAATCACCTTGCTGATTGTTTCCTATAGAAAAATAGCATTCCATAACATTTATACACCATAACTTATTCAGTTATTCCCCAACTGATGGATATCCACTCAGTTTCTAGTTCCTTGACAGTACAAAAATAGTTGCTACAAACATTTTTACACATGTGAATCCAATTCCCTTTGTTAATGATTTCTTTGGGATACAGGTCCAATAGAGATACTGCTGGATCAAAGGATATGCACAGTTTGATGACCCTTTGGACATAGTTCCATATTGCTCTCCAGAATGGTTGGATAAAAAACTAAATATTTATCATACAATAAGCATTAAACTCCTATACTTTCATTTCAATAAAATAAAGTTATGTTCGAGAACAGAGAATATATCATTATTAATCTCAACACTGGGCTCTCATACTTTTGAGTACTTCTTCATTGGTGCAAAACACAATATCCATCCTTTCCCATCCTATGTGATATTTTTTTTCTAAATTCTTCTATTAATCATTCATAGATAATAAATCTAATCTTTTACTATTTCATGGGCTCCATTATAATACTAAGTTATCTATGTGTTATCTCTTACTATTTATTCAATAATAGCCTATTCTTTTTCCAGGTATGCATATCTTTCATCATATCTTTATGCCATTTCTTGAATGTAAGTCATCATGGGCAATCTCTTTTATCTTGCTTATCTTTCCTGTGTATCTCTTTGTGGGGGGAGGGAGGACAAAATACTGGGTCTCCCTATCTTGCTCAATCTGGAAATATATTATCTATTCAGGGACCTGATCCCACTACTGAAGGGCATGGAAGCTTTGGTCTGCTCAGATTTTGACCTAGTCTTGTTAGGTTAAACAAGCACATTGGCTCCCGCCTTTCAGAGCTCACCATTTTATCACAGAACCTAATGTGAAAACATGATCAGCTTAGCCATCTAACACTCAGAACTGCTGAGCTCAAGTAATCTATCAGTCTCAGCCTTTGCAGTGTCAGGGATATACTTATAAACAGCTACACATCTCTTCATCATCTAAGGTTGTATTAAATTTTTTAAGGATGATGTGCTAATTTACTCTAGCAAAACCACAGTCTCTTCCATGAGATCTAAAATCAAAACCAGTCCAGCAATTAACATTGAAAACAGTGGACAAAGAACATGTATTAGCCAAATTCTGATGTGAAAGTGGATGTACAGATAATCAATTCAACTTATCAGTACATATGTCTTAAACAGGCACTACAGATTGATAATGAACTGGGCCCATAAACAATAAGCATTAATGAGTATGCATGCCTTCCTTAGCATATTTTATTAAGGACCACAGTCTTAAGTGTTAGGAGAATATAAAAGGTTTTGTGGTATATGGTTAGCATGGTTAAGTCAAAACATTTTCTAATTCTCAGCAATAAGATATCAAGGCAAAATTTGGAAAGCTCTGAGGTTAAGCTATAACTGATGAGGTAAGAGACCTTTTTTTTTTATTTGCAAAGCCTGAAATATGCAATAATACATTGCCTACTTCTGATGAAATAACAACTTTCCTATTATCCTTACAAGCAATACATTTCCATGCTGTTTGCAAGTCATTGTAGGTCCTTTTTCAGGTTTAGGATTTAAAACATTTTTAAAAGGGCAAAATTCACAATGGAATTTATATAAGCCCTTTTGTGTGTGTGTGTTGTTGGTCTGGGAAATGTTTATATCAAATAGCTTTGTTTTGATGATGTAAGCAAAATTCTGTAATGCTTTGTATACTGGAGAATTAAGGGGGAAATGTGACTAAACAGTTCAGCTCCAGAAATGAAATGTTCACAGTGACCTATTTACTAAATAAAACTATGCAAGTCTCACGCAATGGATGGTTTTGACTACATAGAAGGCTACAAGAGGAAGGGGGGAAGGGCTTCATTTCTTATTCGTGTGGATCGCCTTTTTCCTTACCTTTATTCAATAGGGGGAAAAAATCAAAGATTATTTCATGACTAAATGATGTAAGGATATTTCTGTTACTGTTTAACAGATGTAAAAATAATTTTGATCTCTCACCCTGCCAAGGACAGGAACAAATGAATATTATAGGATGGCTTTAGTTTGTCAGTATTATAATGTTTCTTCCTGAAAACCATGAAGCAGGTTTCATTTATACAAAAGCAGAAAAAGAAAAAGGGAGAAAAAAAAAAAAAAAGAAAACCCTCTAACATCAAGTCCCTCTGATCCTTTAAACATGCCAAAGAAATTTAAAGCTATTTCCTGTAGTGTAAACCCAAAGTGATGAAATTTTGGTTTTATTAAATCTAGGTGGTAAAACTGCCATGACAGATTTCTCTATTTCCATAAAGATCCTAGCAGTGATTATTAAGACAGAGTCTAAGAATGCCCATTCTTTTCAGGGGCTTTCAGTTGCTACATGCATCTATCCAACTGACTTTTGTATTAAAAGGAATCCTTTTCAACCCCCAAAGTTGTGCTTTTTTCCCTCCTATACATTCTATGAATTTTATAGCAACATTTTCTTCTTCCATGTTTATGTGGATTCTTTCCAAAAAGTTCGGACTGGAGTCTCTTAGCAAAAAATAAATTTTTAGGTAATTGTTAGATGCATTAATACCCAAAGGTAAGAGTAGCTCACTTGAAGAGAACAAAGAGAACACTGACCTCACAAAATCTGAGTTCAAATTATTTGCTACCTCTTATGCCTACCTTGTATGACCGAGGTCACAGCCTCTTTGAATCTCAGTTTATTCATCTATAAAATAAAAAGATTGGTCTAGATATGTTTGAAAGTCCCTGTTAGCTCTATGATTTAAACCAAAAGGAGCAAAGGAGTTTTTTATGTCCTGGCTTTATATAGATATCACAATATTGTGTTGCTAGGAATATTAAATCAATAGTTTATAAATTATGATGACTTGAATGATAACATAACAGGATCAATTGATCCTTTTTTTCTTCAGTCCAGTTGATAAAATTACAAAATAGAAGAGACAAACAATCAAAACAATGAGGTGTTTAGTTCTTAAAGGAAATAAAAAGAAGCATTTATATTAAAAAAAAAAAAAAAAAAAACACTTTAGTCCATTACCTAAACTAGAAGCAATTAGAGATTGTTTAGCCATTAACTGACCCACTCTCTAGGGAACCAGATGATTCAAAAGACAGCTTGGAGCATGGTATTTCTTCAGTTGAGAAGAGAGCCTGTGATAAAAGGAGACTGATTCTATCTGACTACTATTTCAGGGAAGTCCCAGACATCCATCCCTCATTTCACTCCCTGCTCTTCAGTTACCCCCTCCTCATCACTGAATGTCAACCATTCCCTCCTCAAAAACACGAACTGTCATTAAACCAAGTCTGCCATTGTTCTTTTCTCTAAAGTTCTACTTTTATCTATAACTTTACCAACCAAAGTGTACCCCCCATTCACCACTCCCCTTTGTGTACAATTTTTGTCCATTAGAATGTAAGGTGCTAAAGAGTTAGGAATATCTTTGCTTTGTTTTTATATCCAGAGAGCTTGAAATATAATTCGTTTATAATCAAAGTTCATTCATTCATTCATTCATTCAACCCAACCTTTGAGAGAGAATCACTTCTTGACTCTTTGGTGGCATATAAGCTATGTCTAGGTGAAGAAGCACTTATGAGAACAACACAAAAAGCTATAAGAAGAAAAAGGACCATGGGGCCCTGAAGCATTGCAGGCATAAATTTCTTTAGTTATGCAAATTCCTTACGTCTGCCTCACTACTAGAGTAAGATAAATGTTTGTTCACTCTTGCTGCTGATGTTATATAACTTTGTGGAAGGAAACATTTCAGGTTATTGTGGAATATATATTTAGTCCCTGTCCATATTGTTCCATCTTGGCAAATGCATTTTGAGCTTATTGTATTTATTGTATTTTAAGTTGATTGTCTATTCTAGCTTACTATTGAAAGTAAATATACCACTGAAAACTAGTTATAGTTCTAGAAGAGCACACCCACAAAACACCCTGAACCCGGGGCAGTCAATCCCTAGCAGACCCAACTAGTGAATGTAAATTAGCCACTTAGCATCATAGGGGACACTCCACTATAAGGAATAGGAGAATAGGAATAAAATTAAATTTTAAAACAATAATTTTCCCAAACTCATCATATATCAATAATTAAATTTGGAGACTATCATAAGAAATATGCCTTTTTAGAAAGTGATGCTTCAACACACTTTTAGCCAATATAACCTAGCCTTTCAAAATGTTATTGTTTAGTTGTGTCTTACTGTTGATAATCCCATGAACTATAACACATCAATACTGCCCATGGGGTTTCGCTGGAAAAAGAAAACAGAGGTTAAATAACTTGCCCAGGTTCACACAGCTAGTAAGTGTCTCAGGCTAGATTCGAATTCAGGTTGTCCTGACTTCAGATTGAGCATGTTATCCACTCTGCCATGTAGCTACCTCTATGTCAAACAACGGTTACTAACAATTGCTATATTTTACATATTAGACTACTTGCATCCAATATTAGGTGACTAATTTATATTGGAACCATTAACTCTGCAGTGATGATGAGAAGAAGCAAGAGGGTACAATAAAGAAGGAACTTGGAGTAAGGAAAATCTCAATTCAAAGGTGATCTTGGACGCTTAGCTGTGTGTTCCTGGGCAAGTCATTTAATCTCTATTTTGCCTCAGTTTTCTCATCTGTAAATTGGGGATAATAATAATAATACTTATCTCCCAGGATTGTGAAGAGGATAAAATGAAATATTTGTAAATATTTTGCAAAATTTATACCTCTATATAAATGCTAGCTCTTACTGTTGTTATTATTATTCTGAAACAGGTCTCAGAAATTTCAAACAATAAACAAGATTTCTTCAAAAACTGTGAAATGTAGCCTAAATTCACCTCTATCATGTATGTGGGTATATGAATCTATACATGTATATATGTTTATATATATATATATATGATTCCAATGAAAGCAAAATATGTTTAAGCCCCCCAATATGTTTAAGAAACTAATTAATACTTATTTTATTCCCTTCACAAGAGTTTATACTTTCTTTCATGTAACTTAAACTGAATTTTTATTTTAACAAAACTGATTTCCCCATGTCTCACCATCTACCCTAAGACATATTCTAAATCATAGTATTAAAATCAATTCTTCAAAGCCTACCTTTTGAAAGTTAAAAGAAATTCAGAACAGCATTCAGATGGGTAATTTCTCTATATCATCAGAGTGATGTCATACTCAAGAATTTGGATTCTCATTTTGGATATCTATCCACAGGGTTGATCACTGTGAGAAAATATATTTATGTTCAATTTTCAACTTTATTTAGGTGAGAATATCCAACAACAAAGAAACAAGCAAAACAATAATAAGATATTGGGGAGGGAAGGAAGGAAAGAGAGACAGAGACAAAGAAAGGGGAGAGTATTAGAAAACTGATTTAAAAAATAAGTATCTTAGATCAATAGAAAATGGGGATCACTAGAATTATGAATGCTAGTACTGTGTTAAAGTGTTTTTTTTTCTTTTCCTCTCAGGAAGTTTTTTTTCTCTTTTTCATTCAAATTGCTTTAAACATAATTCCCTCAATAGTAGAAAATGTTAGTTTGACAAGATACCTAGGATGTATTTAATGTAGAATGAAACTGTCTACTTTGTTGCCTCCTCTTATTAAAATTTCATTTTAATGGCCTGCCAACTTAAAATATACAGCTGAACATGTCACATTGTACTCTTGAACCCTGAAGAGTCTCAGGCTGGTGGACATTATTTATTGATAAAGTCTCCCCCTTTCAAATGGCCAAAGCTGCCAAGAACTTACTAGTGAACACTGAGAGAGGAACTTGTCAGGATATAGAATCACAGACTCTGAGAATCTTAGATCAGGAAGGAATCTTCCAGGTCACTGAGTGCCACCTCTTCATTCCACAGATAAGAAAACCAAGATCTCTTCTCCGTACATCATACCATTTCTGCGATGTAGACCAGAGGTTCTTAATCTGGGGTCCATAAACCATGGATTTTTAAAAATATATTTCAGTCACTGTGTTTCAAGGTAAGTTTTCCTTCTTTCCCTAAATATTTTATTATATGCATTTAAAAACTTCATTCTCTTTACATGTAATGAGGAAAATACTATTAAAGTTAAGAAAAAGCTTTATGGTATTATACAGAGTTCAACAAATAGGCAAAGAAATACGTTACAAAAACTAAGTTAAGAATTTCTTTCCTAGTACATTCAGCATATTGTGAGACAGAGAATAGGACTAATGTGATCTGAGACTATCTTAAAAGATACATAACCTAGAGGAAGGAGGAGGGTGTATTCTTACTGTACACAACACTGAAAACAGTGGAATAAATTATATTTAGTTCTGAGTGTCACGTTTCAGAAAGCTCCTTTGTATCCAGAAGAGGGCAATCTTAGAATGTTAAAGGTCCTCAAATTGATCTCACACCTGAATCCATTTCTTTCTGATCCTGTCCAACAAAGTTTAAGCACCTACCATTATCAAGGCACTGTGTTTCATTAAAAAGACACAGACATAAAACAAAACAATCCTTGCTTTCAAGGAGCTCATTGAGGAGAGATATGACATATTATGAAAGAATAACATACAAGTTAATTTGAGGAAGAAGCAGAAAAGACTAAGAAATTATGTAAAGCTGTGGAAACCTAGAGAAGATTTAAAGAGATAATGACCATATTTAAGTATTTGAAGAGCTGTTGTCTAGACCCAAAATACACAACCAAGAGAAAAGATGAAAGTTGCAAAGAATATAATTATACTTAAAGAAAAACTCACTAACAACTAAAGCTGTATCAAAATGAAATGGATTACTTCAGGAGATTCTGTTGAGAGGGTTCTTCCTCATTGGAAGTCTTTCAGCAAAATTAATCATAACTTGTCAAAATATGTTACAGATTCAAGGATTTGTTTGTTCAGGGACCTAACAACTGCAAGACTTGAGCCCAATCTTTCCTGTTTAGAGAACCAGTCTATTATTCACTTATCCTACTATACTATATCATCTCATGGTTGCCCCATTTAAACAGGAGATCAGTAGAAAAATAGACCGAAAGAAAGAAAAACAGATACATATATACTTTTTAAAAATGGACCCCCAAACTGAGAATTTTCTCCAATGAGTAAAACTAAATTTCTGTACATATATTGAAAATATTTTTTATATTTCTCTAGCTACTAAATATTGAACTTTCTCTCTCTTTCTCCCTCCCTCCCTCCTTCCCTCTCTTCCTTCCTCCCTCCCTCTCTCTCTCTCTCTCTCTCTGTCTCTCTCTCTCTCTCTCTCTCTCTCTTTCTCTCTCTTTTTCTAACAGGAAAAAAAAATCCCATAATCAGCATAGGTGTTATTTTAATTTGATGATTAGAAAATCATTCTTTATTGCCTTTATTAGAAATAGTTTTAAAATATTCACATAAATGCCCCATTCTTACTGACAAAGTTATTTTAAATGCATTGTCTAGTCTCTGACTCTCCATTGGTTTTAGACCCCCTTTCTTAACAAATATAAAGCAAAATAAGCAAATGCATTCAAAAATTAGAACTTAACCAATATAATGCAATGCTTATTAAAGATACACAAGTTTCCTGAGGGAGGAATCAGCATCAGATTCTTTCTAAAAAGCTTTTTTTTTTTTTTTTTTTTTTTTTTGCGATGTTACTATATGTGTCAGTGACTTCAAGCAGTCAGTTTTGTTTTGTTTTGTTTTGTTTTCTGTAGTGGATTTCCTTCCTTGCATTTGTGAAGGTGACTATGTGCCTTTGGCAAACTTTTTCTCTGGATGTAAGACCATCTAACATCCAGTTTAATGAGTACTACTTCTCACCTTTGTACTCCTTTTGCCCATATTCTTTTTTTCCTGTAGCTTTCTTTATGATTAGAAAAAGGCAAAGAGAAAAATATTGTTATTGTTGTAATTATACATCAATATCACACCTACATTAAGGATAAGGCTGCATACAAAACTGAAATTCACCCCTCACTTGAGAATTCAATAAGTATGATGTAATTTTACCCAGATCTGAATTTTACCTTGTACACCTAAGCTGCATTTTCTAGTCCAATGACATCAGCCTTCTATCCAAAAATGCTGCTGCAGCATCCTGTATCTTTTCTCTCTATTTCCTGAAAGTGACAGTAATTACTAGCATGATAGCTAATCAACAAAAGCTGATTGCCAGGCACTAATAGCCAGGGGTAGTTAAATGGAATCAATTTTTCCCCCTCATCCAGAAACTAAAGATATGAAAGGAAAACAGAGCCGGCAGTCTGTTCACAGGCTGCAATATGTTCACATCCTTAAACTCCTCAGGGTTTTTATTTTGGAAGAGAACATCTACATTCCATCAGAATCAGGTATTTTACAAGAACACTTCTACTATCCTAGATAATAACTAAGACAATAGACAACACTGATAGTGGGCTCTTTCCTGTAAAAATTTGCCCAAGGTCTTAAAGGTTGTAAAGAAATATGGGGTACATTTTAAAAGTTCATAATGGTTTAAGCATTTTAAATAAGTATCCAAAAGAAAAGCATAGGTATTATATGTTCATATTTGAAACAGTAATGCCATCTTGTGGCAATAAGAGAAATTCCATTTTGCATTTCTTAACTTTGTTGATTAGAAATCAATTAAGCCAGAACATTTTGAAAGTATTTATGAATGTTTATTAGAAGGACAACAAACAGATATAAAATGGAAAAGATCTGTCAAGATTCCTATGACAATTCTTTTTCTATCCATTGACGGGATGTAATAAATTTCTATTCTATGTTGAATAGCCCCTGATTTTGTTGCATAAGAAAGCAAAAAAAAGGCTATAAGAAAAAAAAGTTAGGCATACCTGAGTGCATATTAAAAGTAAGTTTGGGCAAGCAGTGACACAATTCTGAGAATATTTATGAATTTAATTCTCAAGATATCAAACTATCACAAACTTAATTTTAACTAATTAAAAATGAATATACTATTTCCTCGCTTCCACTTCTTAGAATCCTTAGTTTTCTCCAAGGCTATGCTCAAAAGTTATCATTTCAACAAAGCTTTCCTTATTTTCCACTTCATGGTATTCTTTCTCCTTTAAATTATTTTATATTTATTTTGGATAAATTATATATTATCTCTATCCATTCTGTTTCCTACGTGCAAATATAAATTCCTAAAAGTAGATTGTTTCATTTTTTGTCTATGTATCCCCAGTAACTAGTATAGTTCCTTGTACACAGTTAGCATTTAAGTGCTTATTAAATAAATTAATGAATAATCAAAGACTAGATTAATAGCAATATTCTTGGGGAGGATTCTGGGAAGATAATGTAGTAGGTTGGTAAATTTCAAACTCTCCTAATTTCCCCCACAAATAGAATAAATTTGCACTTCAAGCCAAACATAGACCCCTAAAAAATCAAGAAGGCTTGAGGCAGACAGGGGTCTTCCCGTTACAACCAGGCAAAATCTGAAGAAAGACCTCAGGTTGGGATTAACCCATGTGAAGTGCAAACACCTCCCTGCTAGCTCCACATAAACATCCAGTAGGGACACCTTGGACTAGCTAGGTGTAGCTGGACCCTCTGCGGGAACTGAGGAGATTTTCACCTTTCAGACTGTTTGCTGACTTAAGTCTGGAAAGATAAAGTGAATACCTGCTAATTGGGAATGCCAGGTTCAGCTCTGCTGCAAATACACAGCAATGGGCAAGAAGGAACTAGCACCAGATGCACACAGAAGCAATAGGGAAGGAGCACTGCTGGCTGTGGGGACTTGCAGAAAGGTGAAGCTCTCGATTGGAGGTTTCTAATCAGAGTAGAAAGATGAAGGAAAGCTTGAGGCACTATCCCCTGTCCTCATTAGAAATGCTTACACTAATACCTCTTATTTTAAAAAAGAAACAACCCCACTATTGAAACATATTATGGGAACAGGAAAGATCAGGATTCATCTTCAGAGGAGGACACTTTAGTTAAAAAAAAAAAAAAAAAAAAAAATTCTACCCCAAAGAGTAAGGTGAAATGGCTCCCTGCCCAGAGAGAATTTATAAAAGAACTCAAAAAAGAATTCAAAAATCAAATGAGATACATTGAGGAAAAACTAAAGAAAAAAATTAAAATTATCCAAGAAAAACAAGAAACTTATGGGAAAAAAAAAGTTAACCAAGAAAAAAAAAAGTACAGACTCTCAAAAATGAAAATAATGCTTTCAAAATTAGAATTGGGCAAGGGAAAGCCAGTGAAGCTATGAAAGACCAAAAAATAACAAAACGGATTATAAAGAATGAGAAAATAAAACAGAATGTGAAATATAAGAAAAATGACAGATCTGGAGAACAGATCAAAAAGAGAAAATATAAGAATAATTGGACTGCCAGAAACTCATGATCAAAAAGAGAACGTTGACACAATAATTCAGGCAATAATCCAACAGAATTGTCATAGAGTGATAGAACATGAGGGGAAAGTAGAAATAGAAAAAAAATCCACCCATCACCACCTCAAAAAAAAAAAATCCTGTGTGGAAAATATATATAATATTTCCAAATTTCAAAACCCTCAGATTAAAGAAAAAAAATGCAAGAAACAAGAAAAAAATTTTTCAAATATGCTAGAGCTATAATTAGAATTGTACAAGACTTATTAGCAGCTACAATAAATTTGCTGGTCCTAGAATCATATCTATCAACAATCAAAAGAACTAGGCCTGCAGCCAAAAATATGAAACAGAATTTAATTAAAAAGGCAGCAAAGATAAATAAGATGAGCATCAGAAAACAAGTTCAATCAATCAATCAAGTTCAATCAATCAAGAAGAACAAGTTCAAATGTATCATTCATAAAGTAAAGTAAAAAAAAATAATCATTTATAAATATAATTTCTTCTACTAATATATATACTTTCTTGATCTGGTAATTTGTTGTAATTTATTTTCAATCTTCCCTGATGTTCTGCTAGGCACATGACAATGTTATCTTTTATTTTGCTTTATCTTGTTTTGTATTTCTTTTCTGATTTCCTTTTTTCTTGAAATAAGAAAATAAAAACAAAACAAACAAACAAAAAGCAACAAACTCCTTGTGCCTGTTTTTTCACTTATATATAATAATAGAGAATAATATAGACACACATTAAAGGCATTGTTAATGAAATATAAGTACATCTTAAGGGCATTACTAATGAGATATAAACACAGAAAGGCTTTTGTAAGTTGTATTCTATAGCAATCATACCTTAAATTAAAAACTTCATAGTTTACTAGATCTCACTAGTTTTATTATATCGAAACATATACTTAAAAAAACATTGTTTTTTTAAGTATATGTTTCGATATAATAAAATTCAACCTTCAAAACTTTTCTCCAAAATGGTCTGTGTATGTCAAAATCATGAAAAATTCCCTAAAATTTATAACAAAAGAAATGTCCAATAATATTCTAATTGTAAATATTAAATAAAAGATTAAGGGCAGGGATTGGTGTTTTTTATTTTTATGTTGTTATTTTTTGCTTTTTTATGTCTCCAACACTTAGCATAGTGAATGGTCCATAGTAAATATTTTTAAAATATTTAATAATTATAAATTATAATAAATTATAAATAAAAATAAAATGATTGAAGCATGCTCAACAAATTTTGATTGCCACTATCATGGCAGATGTCATATTATCAATTCAAATTAAAGAGGTTTTTCTAGTGATCATGGATTCTAATCTTTTTTGTGACAACTCTTCCAGAGAAAGTTTTGTTGTTTGTGTTCCCAATTATCAGAAATCTTAAATCTTACTTAGAGGTCAGAGAGAGAAAAAAATATATATTTTCCCCTATTGCAGTTGATAGACCACTGAAAATCTATTCAGACACCAGACACTTCCAGGACCCCACGTTAAGAACTCCTGCTATCAGTGGTAAGGTCCATTATTCCATACACACAAATATATATACATATAGACAGATGGCATAGGTATGAGTTAAATATAAAGAAATAATGTGTAAAAATATAAGATTAAGTGATGGGAGGTAGAATTGGGAAGGTATCAACTATTAAAAGAAAAAGAAATTTAAAATTTTTACAGTGAAGGGAAAACAGAGGCATTAAAGGGTTATGTGAGAATGTTGGTCTCATCAGAACTGGCCCCAAGATGGAATAACATACACATTTAATTGGGTATAGAAATCTCTTACCCTACAGGAAAGTAGAAAAGGAATAAGAGAAGGGGAAGTGATAGAAGGGAAGGCAGACTGGACAAGAGTACTCAGAAGCAAAATATTTTTGAGAAGGAACAGAGTGAAAGGAGAGAGCGCGTAGCATAAACATGGGTGGGGATAGGATGGAAATAAATACATTTAAAAACTGTGACTTTGAAAAAAAAATATGAAGCAAATTTCTCTTATAAAGGCTTTATTTCTCAAACATACGGAGAATTGAACTTAATTTATGAGAGGAGCCATTCCACAATTGATAAATGATCAAAAGATATGAACAGTTTTCAAATAAAATAAAGCTTTTTTAACCATATTAAAAAAAAAAAAAAGCATGCCCCAACCCACTCTTAATTTAAAAAAATGCAAATTGAAATAATTCTGAGATACTATCTCATGCCTATTAGATTGGGTAATAGGACAGAAAAGGAAAATGACAAATGGTTGAGGGAATTTGGGGGAAAATGAGATATCAATACGGTGTTGTGAACTGATTCAGCTATTCTGTAGAGCAGTTTAGAACTATGCATAAAGGGTTATAAAGTCATGCATGCCCTTTGACCAACTAACACCACTTATGGATCTGTATTCCAAAGGACATTAAATAAAGTGGAAAAGTGATTCTATGTGTGAGGATATTTATAGCAGCTTATTTTCTAGGGACATAGAATTGAAAATTGAGGGGATGCTCATCGACTGGTAAATGACTGAACAAATTATGGTGTGCTATTGGGATGTAATACTGTTGAACTGTTAGAAAAAATAAAACAGAATTCTCTTACAGACACCTGAAAACACATGAGCTGATGCAAAGTGAAGGTTACTGTGTAAAGTAAGAGCAATATTGTAAGTTGATTAACTGTGAATGACTTAGCTTAGCCATTCTCAAAAATACAGTAATCCAAGACAATTCTGAAGAACTTTTGATGAAAAATTCTATCCATACACTGAGATAGAATGATAGATGTCTGAATATAGATTGAATCATACTTTTTTTTTATTTTATTATTCTTGAGGGTTTTTTTTGGTCTATGTTTTTCTTTTGCAAGATGACTATTACAGAATTTTTTTGCATGTATACATACATATAACATGTATATAATTGCTTGCCTTCTCAATAAGAGATTGGGAAGGGAAGAAATGAAACAATTTGAAACTCAAGGCTTTAAAAATTAATGTTAAAAATTGCATTTGCATGTAGCAGGAAAAAAATCCTAAATAATAAGGGAGAAAGAAGAAGCAATACAAAATGGAAAAGCCACAAAAACATCAAAAAAGTGAAAATAGTATGCTTCACTCTGCATTCAGACTCCACAATTTTTCCTCTGACTAAAGTCAGCACTTCGCATCATCAGTCCCTTGGAATTTTATTGAGTGATTGCATTGCTTAGAAGTTATGTCTATCTTAGTTGAGCACTGAACAATGTTACTACTGTTTAGTGTTCTCCTGGTTTTGCTCACTTCACTCAGCATAAGTTCATTAAGATTTTCCAGGTTTATTTGAAATCCACCTGCTCATCATTTATTATAACACAATAGTATTCCTTTACATTCATCGAGCACAACTTGTTTAGCCATTCCGCAATTGATGGGCATCCCCTCAATTTCCAATTTTTTGCTATTATAAAAAGAGCTGCTATAAATGTTTGTACATATGGGTCCTTTTTCCCTTTTCCATGATCTCTTTGAGATACAGACTTTGTAATAATATGCACGAGGTATGCACAGTTTGATTGCCCTTTGGGAAGAGTTCCAAACTGATCTCCAGAATAGTTGAATCATTCGTAATTCTGCTGGCAATATATTAATAAGTTTTTAAATTTTCCTATATCTGACTCCAACATTCATCATTTTCCCTCTCTGACATATTAGCCAGTTTGATAACTCAGAGGTTTGATACATTAGAATGATTTTAATTTGTATTGCTTTAATCAATAATGATTTAGAGCATTTTTTCATATGAATATAGATAGCTTTAATTTCTTCAACTAAAAATTATCTATTTATATCCTTTCATTATTTATTAATTGAAAAAAAACTTATATTCTTATTAATTTGACTCAGTTCTTTAAATATTTGAGAAATGAGGCCTTTATCAGACACATTTGTTATAACAGTTGTTTCCCATCTTTCTGCTTTCCTTTCTATCTTGGTTGCATTGATTTTGTTTGTATAGAAAAATTTTAATATAATATAGTCAACATTATTCATTTGGCATTTCTTAAATTTTTTCAATGTCTTAGTTTGTCATAAATTCTTTCCTTTCCTGTAGATTTGACAGGTAAACTATTCCTTGCTCTGCTGAATTGTTTATGGTATCACTATCCATGTTTAAATCATGTGCTCATTTTGAACTTATCATAATATATAGTGTGAGATGTTAACCTATGCCTAGTTTCTGCTATATTAGTTTCCTATTTTCTCAGCAATTTTTGTCAAATAAAGAGTTCTTTTTTTCTAGAATCTGGAATCTTTGCACTTAAACACTAGATTGCCTTTTTTATTATGGTAACTCAGTCTACCCCTGAGCAATTGACATTTTTTATATTGTTTAAATCTGACTTCATTTATATGAAAAGTATTTTGTATTCCCAATTGATAAATGATCAAAGAATTCATAGAGACAATTTCCAAATGAAAAAATTAAAGTCAACTATAGTCATATGAAAAAAAATTCTAAATCACCATTGATTAGAAAAATGCAAATTAAAACAACTCTGAGGTACCACCTCACAAATATCATACTGGCTAAAATAGCAGGAAAAAAAAATGATAAATATTTGAGGGAATGTGGGAAAATTGGGATACTAATTCATTGTTGGAGAAGTTGTGAAATGAGCTAAACATTTTGGAGAACAATTTGGAACTATGCCCAAAGGGTCATAAAATTGCATATCCTTTGATCTTTTTATGATGGTAGCAACTCTTTTTATGATGACAGAGATTTAAAAATTGAGTGGATGTCCATTATTTGGAGATTTAAAAAATTATGGTCAATAAATGTAATGGAATAATATGATTCTATAAAAAATGCCAAACAAGCTGATTTCAGAAAAGTCTGGAAATGTTTACATAAACTGATGTTGAATGAAGTAAGCAGAACCAGGACAACATTGTACACTGTAAAAACAAGTTTATGTGATGATCAACTATGATGGCTTTAGCTCTTCTTAGCAATACAATGATCCAAGACAATTCCAATAGACTTGGAAAGGAAAATGTCATCCATACCTAGAAAAAGAACTATGGAGCCTGAAGATATGTCACAACATAATAATTTCACCTTTTTCCCCTTTCACGGGTTTTTCTCCTTTTGTTCTCATTTTCTTTCCCAATATGAATCATATGGAAATATGTTAAAATTTATTGTACATGTATAACTTATATCAGATTGCTTGCCATCTTGGGTAGAAAAGAGATAAGGGAGGGAAGGAGAAAAAAACAGAATTCAAAACTTTGCAGATTTCAAAATCCTTTCAAAATGAGTGTGAAAACCTTTATGTACAATTGGGAAAATATTGTACTATTAAAATAAAGCAAAGTAAGAAAAATATTTTGTAATTGTGTTTATATCGTTCCTCAGTTTATCTTGGCAAGTAGACTCACAAATATTTTATATTGTCAATAAATATTTTAAATGGAATTTCTTTTCTATCTCTTGCTGCTAGAATTTCTTGGTAACATATGTAAATGCCAATGATTTATGTAGGTTTATTTTATATTCTGCAACTTTCCAAAGTTATTAATTCAATATTCATCATTTCATCTAGATTATCAGATTTATTGGTATACAACTGGACAGAATAATTCCTAATTATGGTTTCTCCAAAGGGTCATTCTTTTCAATTTTGATACTAGTAATTTGGTTTTCTTCTTTCTTCTTTTTAAATCATATTAACCAAAGGTCAATCTATTTTACTGCATATATATATATATATATATATATATATATATATATATATATAACCAGCTTTCAGTCTTATTAGTTCAATGTTTTCTTGCTTTCTATTTTATTAATCTCTTCTTTCTATTTCAGAATATTGAATTTGGTATTTAATTGTGGCTTTTAGTTTGTTCTTTTTATGACTTTTAAAACTGCATTCCCAATCTCCTTTTTCCCTTTTTATCCTGTAAACACTCAAAGTTACAAAATTTCCCCTAAGTGCTACTTTGACTGCATCTCTTAAATTTTTATAAGTTGTGTCATTATTGTCATTCTTTTTTGAGGAAATTATTGGTTCTTTCTATAATTTATAGTTTGATCCATTCATTCTTTAAGATTAGATTATTTAATTTCCAATTCATTTTTGTTCTATTTTTATATGATACTTTATTAAATGTAATTTTATTTCATCATAATCTAAGAAGTATGTATTTAATATTTCTGTCTTTCTGCATTTGAATATAAGGTTGTTTTTGTGTAAATGTCACATACCACTGAGACAAAGCTTTGAAGATATAGTTTCCTTCCTTGTCTCTTTTATTTAGATCTATTTTCACTTTTGTTCTGTCTGAAATCAAAATTTCTATGCTTCCTTTTTTTTAATTTCAGCTGAAGCAGAATATATTTTTCTCCAGCCTTTTACCTTTATTCTGTGTGTATCTTTCTATTTCAAACATGTTTCTTGTAAATAATGTAATGGATTTCCCCCCCTCTTCTATCTGCTTTCATTTTATGGAAAAGCTCATTCCATTTACATGCACAGTTGTGATTACTGTATATTTCCTTCCATCCTATTTTACCCTATTTATGTTTTTCTCTTTCCTCTTTTTCCACAAAACACAAGTAGTAACTACTGTTTCCCTCAGTGTGCCCTCCTTTCTGTCAGCCCTACTCTTTTTCCCCTTTCCCCTCCTACTTCCTTAGAGAATAAGATAAACTTCTTTGTCTAATTGAATGTGTATGTTGTTCCCATTTTGAGCTAAATACTATGAGTGTTAGGTTCAAACAATGCTCACCTCCTCTCTTCTTTCCTTCTATTGCAATAGTTCTTCCATGCCTTTTCATTTACCCCATTCTGCCTCTCTTTTTTCTCTACATTTCTTTTTTCCATCCCTTAATTATTTTTTCACATCACATCAAACTCAACTTATACCCATACCCTCTGTCAAAGCATGTTCCCTCTAACTGCTCTAATTGAGATACAGTTCTTATAATATTTTCATCTTGACCTGATAGTTCTAGAATTTGCTTACAGTATTCCTTGGAGTTTTCATTTTGGGATCACTTTCAGGAAGTGATCAGTTAAGTGGCTTGCCCAGAATTACACAGCTAGGAAGTATTAAGTGTCTGGGGTCAAATTTGAACTCGGGTCCTCCTGACTTCAGGACTGGTGATCTAACCACTGCACTACCTACCTGACTCCAGTTATTTTTTCAATAACGATTTTACTTTCTTGTCCAAGGATATCAGAAGAGTTTTCCTTGATAATTTCTGTAAAGATGCTGTCCAGGCCTTTTTAAAATTGATCATGGGCTTTTAGGTAGTTCAATAATTGTTAAATTATTTCTCTTGGATCTATTTTTCAGGTCAGATGTTTTTGGCAATGCAGTATTTTGCATTTTCTTCTATTTTTCATTCTTTTGATTTTTGTTTAATTGATTTTTTGATGTTTCATAGAGTCATTCACTTTTACTTTACCAATTATAATTTTTAAGGAATTATTTTCTTTGGTTAGCTTTTGTCCTTCTTTTCCATTTGATCAATTCTATTTTTAAGGACTTATTTCATTCAGTCAATTTTTGTATTTCCTTTTCTAAGATGTTGATTCTTTTTTTAAAATAATTCCTCTGCATAACTCATTTCTTTTCTCAATCTTTCTTCTATCTCTCTTACTTGATTTTTAAAATTTTTTTGAACTTCTCCAAGAAAATTTTTTGGGCTTAAAACCAAATCATATCCCACTTTGAGCCTTTGCATGTAGACATTTTAACATTGTCCTCTTCTTACTTAGTTATAGTTGCTTTCTATGCTCTTTTTTATTTGTTGCTCATGTTGCTTTTTTAAGTTGCAATTCTGCTTCTAGGATATAGGGGGCACTATCCCATTTTGTTGAGGACCAACAGTCTGGCTTTTTGCACCAAGCTGTGAGGCTGGCAGTTTGTCCACTTTGCTAAGGGTACCAGGTCTAGTGGTGTCTGTTGTGCCCTTGGTTCTGAAGCTGACAGTTTACTTGCTGGGCTTGGGCTGGAGGCCTCATAGTTGGCCTTCTGTTGTTAATGGCTGGACTAGCTTTTTGGAGGATCTCTGGATGGGCCTTCATCTTTAGATGGAGAAGTGATGAAAGCAGGAGAGCCACAAGGATGGTCAAAGTTGGAATCCTGAGCCTTTTCTGTGTCTGTGGCTGAGAGATTCATTCCCAGTCTTCCCAGCCCTTAAATACTTCATTACCATTACATCACTACAGCAACTGAGCTGTGCAACAATTACATCACCATGTCACATTAAGTATATGTTTAAAGAATCATTATCTTACACTAAGTACTTAACTATAAGCACCCTGCTGTCCTTGATTCAAATACACCTTTTCAGATCTGAGTCTATAACATAGAGATTTTTCTGATCTCTTCAATGGCTAAGAGCCTTCTACTGGGCCTGGATTCAACCTGTGGTGAGCTGTGTTCCCTTTTTACCAAAGTGAGACAGACATTTCCTGAAGTCTTAAGGTCTCTTAGGCTAGAAAATTGTTTCACTCCATATTTTTGTGGATTCTATTGCTCCAAAATTCTTTTAAGGATTTGTTTTTGCTGTTTTAAAGGAAAACTGGAGAGAATGCAGGAAACTTCCTAACTTCTCTCTGCCACTTTCACCTCTGTTAATCTTTGCTAAACTCATAAAATTCTCTAAGAATTTGCTTTGTGGGCTTTTTTACTTCCATCTAAGAACATACCATTATTTATTTTTTTAATGTAAAAAGCTGAAATCTAAACTGAATGTGAAGAATCCATTCGAAGTAAAGAAATACATTTTTTTCAGAAATTAAACATAAAAATGATACCATAACATACATTTTCAGAGATCTGTCATGAAAACACTACTATGACTTAAAAATTCAGAAATTAAAAAAAAAACTAAACTTCTTAGAAGGAAATTTGTATCATTTTTTTTAAATTTGTATAATTTTTAAAATGTTTATGCTTTTTATTTGGACTGAGGATCAGAATAATTTTGTAACACCTATGCTAATATTCAATTCAAATATATTCAAGTCATGATGTTAGGTGTTAATGATGAAGTCAAATGTAGTGATATCCCTATCCAACTATTTATTACACAGGGCAGAATGTGAAAAGTACAAAAGAAAAGTTCAAGTACTATAAGAAACGTTAAAAGGGTTCACTTGCAACTGGAAGAAGCCAAGAAAGTCATGAAGAAGGATATGTCATTAGAGTAGTTTCCAAGTAAAAGAAGGATTCCAACAAGCAAAGATGGGATAGGGTAATAATAAAGGGTAATTTATACCAAAAAGTTATACAGCTGTCTTATACCTTACCCATTAATTTATCTATTCCAGTTTGGAATAATCTTTTGGGTTCTGTGCTCCACAGGCATAGTTTTAGAAAATAAACATCACTCTTACAGAACAATGATGCATCATAGTACAACTTTGATGATCAAACATATGTAAATACATCCTGTTATCAATTAATTTTGATAAACGAATAGAAATGAAATTGGCAGAAATAATTATGGCTTTGTTTACAAAAAGAAAAAAAGCTTTTACATTAAAATTTTCATAAGCATAGTTATAATATTCATAATCATAGTTTTATTTGCAATTCTAAATTGTTCCATAGTACTTTAAGTTGCGTACCTTTCCACTGACAAGTTTTATTGTGAAATATGATATTGTTGTGTCTTTGCCCAAGAAACCAGCTTGCAGAGCTAAAGGATGAGAAGTGGGTTCATTTATGCATGTAGGTTACAAACATCTGCCAGAATCTATCTGATTATTTCAATTCCCTGCTTATAGCAAGATGACCATCTGCTCTGTCATCAGAAGTGATCTTATTCTAAAAACAGAATCAAAAGATCACCTGTCTTGGTTTGATTATAAACAGTACTTTAATGGCATCCATCTGGAGCTGTGATCAGTCATCTAAAACAGGTAAATGGTCACTAAGTGCCAAACGAGGATCTGGAGACACAGTTAACAATTGTAATTTTTCTCCCCAGCTTGTATTCAAGGAATAACATACTATCTCTCAAATTTAAAGAAAAAATAATTTTTTAAAATCTCTCTTGCCTTACAGTAAAAACATGACTTGATTTAACATAAAAATAGAAATGACAAAATAATAAATGTTTCAAAAACATCCTAGAATCCATGTGATCTATTAACAAAATCTCCATTCCCCCCTCCAAAAGAAAGAAAAGTCACATTGAATTTAGTTAACTAAATTGACTTTTCTCATTGGTTATATTTCTTTATCCATGTTGTGCAATAATTGTTGCAAAATTAAACAGAGTGGGATTATAAACAATCCAAATATTTTAATGACACCCAGAAACACTGTTATTCATCATTTTAGGTGAATATTTTCTTTTATATATTGTCCATTTTTTGCTTGAAATGTTTAAATTTAACATATCAGATCTAAATCTTGCATTATATAAGAAGATAAATTGGTCTATTTCATTTCTTACTAAATTTGGTTTAAGTTATCTACTTCAAATCATCTACAAACCAGTTCAAAATATTCTTACCATCTTCCCTTCATACCCTTCATAATCTTTTCCTTTTCCAGCTTTTGTTTTGTTTTGTTTTCCCCTCTTTCCCTACTTTTCTTTAGAAGAAAAAGTTCTGAAAATTACTGGTTGTGTGAATAAGTAAATTAATCATTCATTTAGTGTTAGCAACAATCAGGCTATACATTGTAGAGAATATACTAATCAACAACAGTGGAGGAAGTGTCTTAGTTTGGGAATTCATTACACAAAAAAAAATCATAGATATCATAGATCCAGACCCTAACTGTCCTAAAAATGAAAGCTAAAGTAGTGGAGAATAGGTATGGTTGAGATTGCATTGTGAGTAAATGGAGCAGAGGGGAAAATGGATTATCAAAGTTTGTATAATGATGAGAATTTGGAAAATACTCATTTCTTTTTTTCCCTTACATCAGTGTTTGATTGAGCTAAAGATTACATATAAAAGCATATACACATACATAGACACACACACACATATAACAAGATGATAAAAAGAAAGAAAGAGAACAGAGAAAGAAAGAAATCACTCAATCAATAAAGAAAAATTCATTAAATGCTTACTATGTGTCAGGAACTGAGCTACACCCTGAGTGTACAAAAAGAAGCAAAAGACTATCCTCCCTGTGATCGTTAAGATGATTACAATCTAATGGAGACCACATGCAAACAAATATATCCAAAACAAGCCAAAAATAAAAGATGGAAAGAACTGAAATCAAAAAGTGTTAAGAGTAAAAAAAGTTAGAAAAAACCAGAAGTCAGTAGTTAAAAGTAGAGGAGGAAGAGAATTCTACTTATTATGTGTCAGGCATTGTGCTAAACATTGGGATGATAAATTAAAGAAAGCATGACTCCCTCTGCAATTCAAGAAGCTTCAATTTTAGTGAAAGAATAAAGAATAGATAGAAGTTTGGTGGTTTGGTTTGAGAAAAACATAAAACCTCAGTTCTGTGAAATGTAAGGCAACAGATCATCTTTTAAAATCCTAGAGACTCTAGGCAAAATCTGATAGAACACTAAGCCCATCCAATAAACAGTAAGATGCATAATAGAATAAGATGAAAAGTCCAGTTTCTGCTCTCTTTGAAGAAAATAGGGAAAACCATCAGACCATATGGATATGACCTAAATAATATCCTTTATGAATGTTAATTGGAGGTGATGAAAAGATTTAAGGGGTTAGATCTAGTAGAGAGAGAGAGCCTGAAGAACTATGGACAGAGGTTTAAAATATTGTATAGGAGAAAGCAATCAAAAAAATTCTAAAAGGGAAAAAAAGATCAAGAAAACAAATGGTTGAATAATGAGATTTTACAAACAGCTGGGAAAGCAAAAGGGAAAGAATTGGAAAGATATAACCACTAACTGCAGAATTCCAAAGAATAACAAGGAGATAAAAGGTTTTCTTAAGTGAGAATGCAAAAAATAGAGGAAAACCATAGAATGAGAAAGATGAAATCTTTTCAAGAAAATTAAAAACATGAAGGGAATATTTTATTTTATTTTATTTTATTTTTTAATTTAATAGCCTTTTATTTACAGGTTATCTGTATGGGTAACTTTACAGCATTAACAATTGCCAAACCTCTTGTTCCAATTTTTCACCTCTTACCCCTCATCCCCTCCCCCAGATTGCAGGATGACCAGTAGATGTTAAATGTATTAAAATATAAATTAGATACACAATAAGTATACATGACCAAACTGTTATTTTGCTGTACAAAGAGAATCAGACTCTGAAATATTGTACAATTAACTTGTGAAGGAAATCAAAAATGCAGGTGGACAAAAATAAAGGGATTGGGAATTCAATGTAATGGTTTTTAGTCATCTCCCAGAGTTCTTTCTCTGGGTGTAGCTGGTTCAGTTCATTACTGCTCCATTGGAAATGATTTGGTTGATCTCATTGCTGAGGATGGCCAGGGCCATCAGAACTGGTCATCATATAGTATTGTTGTTGAAGTATATAATGATCTCCTGGTCCTGCTCATTTCACTCAGCATCAGTTCGTGTAAGTCTCTCCAGGCCTTTCTGAAATCATCCTGTGGGTCATATTATTCCATAATATTCATATACCACAATTTATTCAGCCATTCTCCAACTGATGGGCATACACTCAGTTTCCAGTTTCTAGCCACTACAAAGAGGGCTGCCACAAACATTCATGCATATACAGGTCCCTTTCGAAGGGAATATTTTATGCAAAAATGGGCATAAAAAGACAAAAAATAATAAGTACTTAGAAGCAGAAGAGATTAAGAAAAGTTGACAAGAATACTATACAATGAAGATCTTAACATCTTGGATGGTATGGTTACTAATCTAGAATCAGACATCCTGAAAAATGGAGTCAAGTAGGTTTTAGAAAGCATAACCACAATAAAGCTAGTAGAGGTAATGGATTTCTAGTTGAGCTATTTAAAATAAAATTTAAAAAATGTTGTTAAAATGTTGCACTGAATATGCCAGCAAATTTGGTAAACTCAAAAGTGGCCACTAAACTGGAAAAGATCAGTTGGTGTCCCAATCCTAAAGAAAGGCAATGCCGAAGAACATTCAAATTACTGAACAATTGTGCTCATTCCACATGGCAAAAAGATTGTGCTTAAGATTCTGTAAAATACACTTCACCAAATATGTAAACTGAGAATTACCAGAAAAGTGAGTTGACTTTTGAAGAGACAGAGGTTCTAGAGACCGAATTGCCAATAATCATGGATTGTGGAGAAAACAAGAAAACTTCAGGGAAAAAAAAGTCTGCTTCATTCACTACATGAAAGCCTTCAACATTGTAGATCATAACAAAAAATGTTACGTTCTTGAAGAGATAGGAATATCAGATCATCTTAATTGTCTTCTGAGGAAATTGTATGAGGACCACAAGGAAATCAAAGCAGTCAATACTTAAAAAAATTAATTCAGGCTATTTACTAGAAGTAAAATGCTGAAGCTGAAGCTTAAATATTTGGCCACATAATGAAAAGATGGGACTCATTTAAAGACCTTGATGTTTGGAAATATTTGAAGCAAAAGGAGAAGAGAATGACAGAAGATGAAATGGAGAGATTGAGAGATAATATAGTGGAAACCACAAACATGATCTTGGACAGATTTCAGGAGATAGTGGAGGACAGAAGGGCCTGGCATGCTATAGTCCATGGGGTCACAAAGAGTTGGACAGGACTGAAAGACTAAACCACAAAAAGAACAAAAAGACTAAACAACTTGCACTGGTAACAAGTTGGTTTTCCACTCTCCAGTCTTCTAATTAGAAGGAAAAGAAGATTCAAGGAGGTAGTATCCATCAAAGTTTGAGTTGCCCTAGGTGATGAGATTAAAGGAAAGGACTTTAACCTGAGAGGGGCATCTTATTGAAATCAGGTAGACTAGCAGATGCAGAGTGGGAGATGAAGAAAATAATAATTATGGCAAGAATCCAAGTAGTAAGATTTGGGAATATTGACCCGGATGTTTGACAGTAATAAGGGATTAAGACCAGAAAACTGCAAAATAAAAGACTGAATTTAGTCACTAAGTAAAGCAGAGCCTATCCAGATTATACAGTAATATATAGAAACAGTGTTAACCTTAAGTAAAAGCTCCCAATCCACAAACTAAGCTTTTCTTCCTCCATTAGACTAGAAGCTTCTTGAAGGCAAAGACACTCTTTTCTCCCTTTTTTGTATCCCCGAGACTTAGCATAGTACTTGGGACATAGTAGGCACTAAATAAATGTTAATTATTAGATCTACAAGTAAGTAGAAAAAAAGATAAATTGAATAAATACTTTGGGCAAAGAAAAGCCTGAAGTGTAATCCCAAAAGAAAAAAGTAAATTCACAAATTCAAACAGCATTTCAAAGAAAAGAATGATTTGCACTCAAAACTAGAAGGGTATATGTTTCTACTGAGCCTATATCACAAAGAGATCATAAAAAAGGGAAAAGGTCCCATTTATGCAAAAATGTTTGTAGCAGCTCTTTTGGTAGTGTCAAGGAACTGGAAATTGAGTGGATGCCCATCAGTTGGAGAATGACTAGACAAGTTATGGTATATGAATGTTATCAGAAGAAATGAGCAAGAGGATGATTTCAGAAAGGCCTGAAGAGATTTATATGAACTGATGCTAAGTGAAATGAATACAACCAAGAAAACACTATACATGGAAACAAGAAGATTATGTGATGATCAATTCTGATAAACGTGGCTCCTTTCAACTGTGAGGTGATTCAAGCTAGTTGCAATGGTCTTGTGATGGAGAGAGAGCCCTCTGCAATGGGTACTGAGTGTGGATCATAACATAGTATTTTCGCTTTTTGTTGTTGTTTGCTTGTATTATGTTTTCTTTCTCATTTTTTTTCCCTTTTTGATATGGTTTTTCTTGTGCAGCATGATAATTGTGGAAATATATATTAGAAGAATTCCACATATTTAATATGTATTAGATTACTTGTCATTTAGGGGAGGGAGAGGGGAGATGGAAGGAAAAAAATTGGAACACAAGGTTTTGCAAGGTGAATGTTGAAAACTATGCATATGTTTTGAAAATAAAATGCTTTAAAATGAAAAAAAAAACTGGAAAAGTATCTGAAAGAAATGATGCAAAGTGGAATGGCTAGGGAAGGAGAAATGGCAAGGACAATGAAAACCTTAGAACAGACAGGATATAGCTTATCCCTCACCCAAGATTCGAATTCCTTGCAAATTATAATAGGCCAAGAGAGAAATAACTAAAGAAGAAAAGAAATATTAAGTAAAAAATCAAGAGATTTATTTTTAAAAAACAAACAGAAGAAAATGTAATGTCGAGTCAACAAGAATTTGTTAAAAACCTGTTATGTACCAGGCACCCAAAACAACTGATTTGGAAAACAAGTAAAGGAAAAATAATCTGAGAATAATCAGATTCCTGAAATCAAGACCAAAAAAAATTTTTTTTAAAGCTTGGGTACTAAATTAGGAAAAAAAAATCACAAATGAAATCTGTCCACATCACTGAGAATCCAAAGTAAAAGTAAAAAATAGAAAGAATGCACTGGTTAATTCCTGAAAAAATATATATATATAATTCACAGGTAATGTCAAAGCCAAATTCCAGAATTTCTAGGTCAAAATAAATAAGTAAATAAATTTTCTTTCAAGCAGAAAAGAGTTCATGTTGCAATGATGATCAGTGAAATAGAAGAATTATACAACATACAAAAGCAAACAAATGTAGTAACCAAGTGTTTAACTCAAAGATCCAAACTACTTTACTCAAGGAAGATTCACTATTTACCAAAATTACTAGGAAAACTTAAAAGTAATCTGACAGAAATTACATATACATCAAAATTTTACTTCATCTACCAAGAAGATAGAGGTCAAATGATTTAGAGATAAAATATGATACTAGAAACAAATTAGAGAAATGGTCATCACACAAACATGTACATACACATACACACAATGGACAATTTTGATTATGTACAATTTAAAATAATTTGTATAAACAAGACCAATGCTATAAAGATTATAATTCAAAGAGATAATTAAGGGAGAAACTTCTTGAAGCATTTTTTGACCAAAAGTCTCATATTCATGATGAAGAAGGAACGGACAGATTCAATTTTATTAAACAAGAGCCATTTCTCAATTATGAGTACATGAAAGGCATTTTTAAAGGGAGAAATCCAAACTATCAACAATCATGAAAAATGGTGCTTCAGTTAACTGCTAATTAGAAAAATTCAAATTAAAGCAATTATGAAACTACAATTCTAATCTGATAAAGTTTAGGAAAAAAAATAAGAGAAAAGGAAAATGATTTCCAGGAAACAAAAGCAAAAATGTATTGACAGAACTGTGAGTTGGTAAAGCTCTTCTGGAAACCAACTCGTAGTTTTGCTCCAAAACTTATTAAACTACAAATTTTTTGACCTACTGATACAACCACTAGTCTGTGTAACACAGTGCTTGGTACAAAGTATGCACTTAATAAAAGCTATTTGACTGACTCCTAAAACCCAGAGATTCAAGAAAGAGGAAAAAAAAAATACATATGTATAAAACTTTTGAGTTTATTTTCATTTAGTTAGGCAATAAATATTTATGAAACCCACACTGTGATAAGTATTAGGTATGCAAAGAAGGTTAAAAAAATTCTCTACTCTCAAGAATTTCACAGTCTAATGGGAAGAACATGAAATAAGATATATAGTGGATAGGTTTATTCTCTATTTTAAAAGTTTATTACAATAAGCTGGATTTTCAGAATGTGAAGGAAATAATTGACTCACCTTTAACTAAGAGGAAGACACCCAACCTCAGTCTTTAACCCTGCTATTTATTATCCTGTTGTTCCTCTCCTTAAGCTACCTCCTTAAGAAAGTCATCTATACTCAGTGCCTCCTTCTCATCTCTCATCTAAAACCCGTACAATGTAATTTCTAATTCTAGCAATAAACTGAAACTTTCTCCAAAGTAGCCAAAGATCTCTTAATTGTCAAAGCTAATGGCCTTTTCTCAGTCCTCTTCCTTAATGTCTCTACAATCTTTACTTATCTGTACATTTTTGTTTAGGGCAAAGTCTGGTTTTTTTTTTTTTTTTTTTTTTTTTTTCTCTTTTTGATCCCTAAGGCTTAGTGCAAAGCTTGAATCCTATTATAAATGTTTATTGACTGATTAGATCATAATCTTCTCCTGAATAAAGTTTTATCTTTAGGTTTTTGTGAACTTTTCTTGTTGTTCTTTTCCTGCCTCACTATTCCTTAGCCTCCCCAATTTTAGATAATGAATAATTGATTGTGAAAGCATCACTGAGAATTGCTAATAAAGTAGCTGATATCTATGTGGGTTACTTTAAAGTTTGCAAAGCACTATATTTATTTTCTATCATTTGATATTTGTACTAACCCCCTGTGGTAGGTACTCCTTTATCCCCATTGTACAAAAAGAAGGAGTCAGAGAAATTGAATAATTTTCCCAAGTCACATAGCTAGAAAGCATTTAAAGTAGAATTCAGACCAAAGCTTTGCTAATCTAACTTCAATATCCATCTATAACAACATTCAAGTAATAGAAGTTCTCACCAACTTTACTTATATGGTTTGTGCCTGCCCTTAAGTGTTAAAAAAAGGTGTTTTTTTGTTTGTTTGTTTGTTTTTTTACCCCCACTTTCTTGCTTCTTGTATCCACCTTTTTCTCATTTACCACTTAGGAGGGGTAATAGAGATTTCTTTGGCAAAGCAAAGACCTACCTAGGCAGCCATTTAGTTAATAAACCTTTGGGGATTGCATTCTGTTTGTCTTAAAGAAAGGTACATTTAGTATGTCTAAGTTTGTAATTTGATTCCATCAGGAAATAAGTAGCAAATTTCATTATCAGTCTTCTAGAATTGCTGTTGATCACTGAATTGATCAAAGTTCTTAAGTCTTTCAAAGTTTGTTTTTCCATTCATAATGCTGATATAAAAATTGTTTTCTTGGTTCTGAAAAAAAAAAAGGAATGGTACATTTAGCTTCTCTCATGCTTTTTCCTCCATGTTATAAAACACCTTTTCAATGTAAATCAATGATAAAATAATAATAAATCTTGGAAGTTTTGGAAATGATTTTAAATTACTCTGGAAGACTGGAAAGGTTATTGTTTATTTTGGTTACTAATGATTAACTTGGCAATACTGGTTGAAGTGAGGAAAGTAGCTAAACTTTAGAAACATAATGTTGGACATGTGACTAAACTAACTACTGACTTATAGCAAAAGAAATGAAGGAAGTAAACATCTACATTCACAAAATTGACAGAGCCAAAATTAACACTAGAACAAATCTATTGTGTTACAATTAAGGATTTCTTTCTCTTTTTGCTCTGATATACTTTTTTTGCTCTATACACTTGCCATCCTTTTGCTAATATCCTTCTCTTTCAAATATTTTTATCTTAAAGAAAAGCATATTAAAGATATTTAACTATTAAAAACATATCAATAAATGAGTTCTCCCACTGGAACAAGGTGAGACAGAAAGAAACATAGAGAAACGCCAATTTCACCCAAAGAATCAAGCTGGGAAAAAAAAAAAATCCCTATTGACTTCTTCCAATAGTCATTTTCTCATTCCTTTCTGTGAAGAGATTTTAAAGCAAAAATATGCCCTGTGCCAAAGACAAACCAAAAGAACAAGAAATTCTTCCCTCCCAAACTCTTACCAGCTGTACCTCTAACACAGGTTTGGAGAATCAAGTAATTTTTTCTTCCACTTATAAGAATACATTCGTAAAAGTATACCAGGCTTAAACCCTGAGCTACAATAGATTTTTTTTTTAAATAATAGCTTTTTATTTTCAAAATACATGCAAAGATAGTTTTCAAAATTCACCCTTGCAAAACCTTGTTTTCCAAATTTTTCTTCCTCCTTTACTCCTTACCCCCTACTCTAGATAGTAATATGTTAAACATGTACAACTCTTATATATATATATATATATATATATATATATATATATATACATATTTCCACAATTATAATGCTACATAAGAAAAAATCAAAAAGGGAAAAAAAATAATAAAGAAAACAAAAATCAAGCAAACATCAACAAAAAAGGTGAAAATACAATATTGTAATCCACAATCAGCCCCCACAATGCTCTTTCTGGATGCAGATGGCTCTCTCCATCACAATTCTATTGGAATTGACCTGAATCACTTCATTGTTGAAAAGAGCCAAGTTCATCAGAATTGATCTTTGCATAATCTTGTTGTTGCTGTGTAAAATGTTCTCTGGATTCTATTCATTTCACTTAACATCAGTTTGTACAAGTCTCTCCAGGTCTTTCTGAAATCATCCTGCTGATCATTTCTTACAGAACAATAATATATAATAGATTTTCTCTACCTCTGATCTCCTGCACATAAATTCCAATTATCTATATGTTGCTTTCTTTCTGAATGTCCATTATAGATACTACAATATGAGATATCCCAAAATGTGGAATTTCTTACTACTTTGACCAATCAAATCAAATCAGCAAACATTAAGTTCTTGCTTCATGTCAAACACTGTGGTAAGTGCTAGGGATGCAAATAAAGACAAAAGCAACATCTATCATCAAGAAGCTCACAATCTAATGGGAGAAACACTATACTAACAATTTTGTGCAAACAATCTTAAAGGGAATGCACAAACATTATGGAAGATCAGGGGAAACTTCTTATAAAAGATGAGATTGTAGCTGAGACCTGAAAAAAAATTAGGGAAACCGGAAGGCAGAGGTGATGAGGGAAAGAATTTCAGGGATGAGATGAGAAAGAGGGAAGTGAAGGTGCAAATAATTAGGAGCTGGGATAACTTGTACAAGAAACAATAAGGAGTCATTCTATTATAGAGCATTCTAGGGGAATTAAGGAAGACTTAGGAGGGAAGTAATTAATAGAGGGCCAGGTTATGAAGGGCTTTAAAAGATAAAATAGAAAATTTTATATTTGATTCTGGAAGCAAGAGAGAGCCACTGTAATTTTTTGAAAAAGGAAATTATATAGTAAGACCTATATTTTAGGAAAATAAATTAACTTGGCAATATTGGTTGAAGTGAGGAAACTAGCTACATTTTAGAAACATAATGTCAGTCATATGACTAACTACTGACTTGGGTCAAAAGAAATGGAGTAAGTAAATAGCTAAATTCACAAAATTTACAATCAAAATTAACACTAGGTCAGATATTGCTCTATTAGCTAAGTGGAAGATTGAATAGTGTGGAGAAGAACTTAAAGAATGGAAGACCAACCAGAAAGTTAAAGATAAAACAAGTTCTACAAATTTACTTCATTGCTTCCATGAGGAGACTTTGAAAAGCATCCTTCCATTTAACTTCAAGGATACAAAAGTAATAAAATAAAAATAATAAAAAAATCAAATGAAGGAAAAATCGCTTTCAACTGAAGGACCAGAGAAATTATTAGGAAAGAGGGTAGCATCTGAACTCAATCCTAAATAATCTTTAATGTGCTAATAGACAGATGTTTTATGGAATAAGGAATACATCTCAGGTATAAAGGGTGCTTTTATGTGGAACATAATCAATTAGTCAGTTCATTTAATAGTGAAAGGGGTATATCTATGATTATAAGAAAAGAGTACTTTTGTGTGGAACACACATATTAAGTATGAAAACTTCCAATTCTAGAAAGTACCTTATAAGTTTAGGAGAAAGAAATATCCATATCATTCTTCCATAACATTCTTCAGTTCCCTCTTTTTGTTTTCTAATTCTAGAACTGAGTTATCTTGCACAAAGCAAGTAAGAGACAACATTTCATTCAACTTTACCAGCTTTTGATATTTATATGAACATGAAATTTTATGGCTTGTTTTCTTATTTTATTTAACTTGCTTACATTCTTTAAAAGTATGTGTGATCAAACTGTGCATACTCTTTGATCCAGCAGTGTTACTACTGGGCTTATATCCCAAAGAGATCATAAAGAAGGGAAAGGGACCTGTATGTGCGCGAATGTTTGTGGCAGCCCTTTTTGTAGTGGCCAGAAACTGGAAACTGAGTGGATGCCCCTCAATTGGAGAATGGCTGAATAAATTGTGGTATATGAATATTATGGAATATTATTGTTCTGTAAGAAATGACCCACAGGATGATTTCAGAAAGGCTTGGAGAGACTTACATGAACTGATGCTGAGTGAAACAAGCAGGGCCAAGAGATCATTATATACTTCAACAACAATAGTATATGATGACCAATTCTGATGGACCTGGCTAAAAACCATTACAATGAATTCCCAATTCCTATATTTTTGCCCACCTGCTTTTTTGATTTCCTTCACAGGCTAATTGTACAATATTTCAGAGTCTGATTCTTTTTGTACAGCAAAATAACTGTTTGGCCATGTATACTTATTGTATATCTAATTTATATTTTAATATATTTAACATTTACTGGTCATCCTGCCATCTGGGGGAGGGGGTCTGGGGCAAGAGGAGAGAAACTGGAACAAGAGGTTTGGCAATTGTCAATGCTGTAAAGTTACCCATACATATAACCTGTAAATAAAAGGGTATTAAATAAATAAATAAAAGTATGTGATCAGACCTAACTCCTAATTTATGGCAACAGAGCAGTACATTTGATGCTCAAAAATCTTGATTTCACTTTGATGCTCTTTCTGTGATACACCTTTCATAATTCCTGTCATGGAGAAATTTGAGAAACTGAGGAAAATTTACAGTGCATTTTGAACCAAATGATTCCTGAAGTCTCATAACTCCAAAGTCCTGTGATATCCTAAAATTTAGCAAACTTTCTAAACTTTTTGCTGACAAGTGGAAATAGTACTGGCTTTGGAGTCAGAAAACTGTGGTTTGGGTCCTACATCTGTTCTCTAACTACCTATGCAAATTTGGTCATTCATTCACTTTTCTGGATGTTAGTTTCCTTACACATAAAATGAGAAAGATGGATCATATAATTTCTTTTTTTTTTCTTAATATCAATTTATTTATGCAAAAAGGCTCATGAAAAACCAAACTGAAAATAAAGTAACATTTATTCATGAAACTATAGATTTAGAGCTGAAGGCTATCTAGTTCAATAACTTAACTTTACAGATTAAAAAATGAAGACTAGAAAGGAAAAGTGACATACCTATGGATCATATAATTTCTAAAATCCTTTCCAGTTCTAAATCAATGAGTCAATGATCTTAGATATATGGTTCATTTCAGTCAGGCTCTGAGTTCAAATAAACTTTAAAAAATATATTTTAAAGTAGAAAAAGTATTTTATTTTCAATAAATATTCGTTACATTTAAATGGTATATCAAAAGATGTGTTTGAAGAGATCAGGTGTTTGAATCTCTATTAACAGAATATTTCCAAGCAATCCTTTTTTTCATTTCTACCAAATTTGTCCAAGTGATTGCAAAAAAAAAAGCAATTTTGAAGGTTATATTTAGTATAATTGAATGTATTCATAGCACAACTGCAGATCTCTTCAAGTTGTTATAAACCATGCAAAACTACTTCCTCTGTGACAGTTTGTTGAGTATTTAAATGGAAATCAGAGAGCCTAAGCTATCTATTTCAATTCACCCAGTTATTCCAAAAAACTTCAAAATTTAAAGTGCAGAGTTCAGTAGAAACTCAAACTTCTGAAATGTACACAATAAAATTAAAATCTAACTATAAAATAGATTAGTTTCTACTATCTTTAGTGTGACAGGAATATAAATTTAGTATATAAAGGTTGATATATATGCATGTGCATGTATATACGTATATAAACATACACACGTTTTGTATATATTATTATTAAATGATTGTTCAGTCGTATATATTATTATTAAATGATTGCTTAGTTGTATCCTATTCTTTGTGACCCCATCTGAGTTTGTTGTTGCTGTTGTTATTTTTGCAGAGATACTGAAGTGGTTTGCCATTTCCTTCTCTAGTTCATTTTACAGATGATTAAACTAAGGCAAACAGGATTAAGGGACTTGCCCAGGATCACAAAGCTAGTAGGTGGGTCAAATTTGAACTCAGAACCACCTGACTTCAGGCCCAACACTCAATCCAATGTACACTAGCTGCTTATATACATATCGGCATATATGTTTGTATATATATATGTGTGTGTGTTGTATACACATATATAATGTATGCATATATGTATGCATGTAAGTGTCTATACATATGTATACATGTATGTGTATATTTATATGTATAAAATATGTTTTTACATTCAATAAATAAATTAAATCTCTAATGTTCAATGTATGGGTGTTTTTTTCTTTATTTTATCTTTATTTTACAATAGCTTTTTATTTTTCAAAATACATACAAAAATAGTTTTTAACATTCACCCATGCAAAACCTTATGTTCCATATTTTTCTCTCTTCTTCCCCTCATCCCCTCTCTTCTACAGTAATATAATATAGGTTATTCATGTTCAATTCTTCTAAACACATTTCTATATTTATCAGGCTGCACAAGAAAAAATCAGATCAAAAAGAAGAAAAAATGAGAGAAAACAGCAAGCAAGCAAACAACAACAAAGGTGAAAATACTATGTTGTGATGCACATTCAATCTCAAAGGTCCTCTCTTTGGATGTAAAATGACTCCCTCCCTTACAAGTCTATTGGAATTGGCTACATTATTGAAAATCCATCACAGTTGATCCTCAAGATAGGAATATTGTTATTACTATTATCAATGAGAGTAATAGGTGTAATGCCTCTTCAAAAGCAAATTTAGGGTTGTTTTTAAACCAGATTATCCAAAGAGTATTCATTGATTCAATCCATTCACTTGCTTAACATTTAATAATTTCCTACTAGATTCTGAGTGCCACAAGAAGTCTTCATTTGGATTTTCACATGCACTACTTGTCAAACAAGTAATATGTATGCTTATCTTAGATAGATTCTTGATTTACTTTGGATATTCCTTCCTTGGACTAATAGCAATTCTTTTTCTACAACTCTTTTATTAGTTTCCACATTTTCCTACATATCTTCTTTTGAAGGCACAATTAATGCATCAGGGGTCTTACTCTGGTTATTTTAATAATTAAAAACAAAAATAGGAACAGAATCTGTGGTTTTAGTGTATACTGTATACTGTATACAGAATTCCTGGTGAGGAAATTTCCCTCTACTATTAATAATAGGACCTAACTCTCAGGATTGTTTTAAGTCAAATGAGAAAATATTTATAAAAATCTTAATATGATCACTACCATCATCATAAATACTAATTGTCTCCTAATCTGCAAATTATAAATCATAAAGAGTTGCCTAGAGCACTCAGGAATTAAGTGATTTTCCATTAATCAATTAGCCATTTATGTTAGAAGTGAGATTTGAACCCAGGTTTTCCTTGCTCCAAGACCAAATAAATCTCCGTTCCTATATCATGCTGCTATTTGTAATATGTAACAGTGACATTTATATCATGCTTTCCACTTAGCAAACTAATAAAAATAACTTGTGGTATTATAATTATCATTAGCCTCATTTTAGAAATAAAAAATATTGAAACTCAAAAAAATTGAGTTGTTCCCAATATCACACAGTTACTAAGTATCTCACTCAGTACTTCATGACTCTGTCCATTATAACCAAATTAGTTCCAAATTTAGCCCTCAAACTGTCTACTTATTATGTTGCATTTTTCTCTGCAAAAAAACCTCTTCTTTTTCTCTGGTGATATATGTTATTGACAAGGTCTTTTGTGAATGAACTAATGAATAAATGAATGAAAAGTCAATTGTAAAAAGATTGCTTTTTTGAGCAAATAAGCAAGATAAATCCTTGCCTTCAAAGAGATTACATTTAAAGTTAGGGACTGACAAAAGGAATTCATAGTTGAAAGTATATGAGTAGAAAGCAACAGTTTGGGCAGATAATAATATAACAAGTTTTGGGAAAGGTAGGAAAATGCTATCGTAGCCTGACCAAGAAAGATAATGAAAGCTCATTTATTGAACCCTAAAGTCTCAGGGGAAGATATGAATTTCTGTGGAAAGAGGAAGTTAGAGTAAGAAAGAAATATGGCTTGGAAATGGACAGTAATTAAGAGGAGAGATCATATATCGGGAGCCAGAGTCCTGGAGCTTTATTGAATACTTTACTTTTTTCTAGTATGGTTTGATCCTGTGAATATCCCATTCTGTTACTTTTTATCTTAAATAGTTGTCTTGGGAAATGAGAGGATAAATAACTTTTTCAGGGTTACATAGGTAGTATGTATCAGAATTGGAATTTGAACCCAAGTTTCCATGACTTCAATGCCAACCCCCCATCCACTGTCCTAGTACCATACTGTTAAGTCAGATTCAGTGGTTTTTATTCTGAGAATTTTTCCTTTTTCAGAGAGAACAATATGTTAAAGTAAATAAGGGTGTAGTTGCTATCATTCCATACAGAATTTTAGTGTCATAAATTATTTTAATTATATGTATATATATATATATATATATGTGTGTGTGTGTGTGCATATATATATATATATATATATACATATATATATATACATTTTCCTATACATATATATCTTTATACACACACATATATGTACATACACACACATATCATGGTCTTTGTCCCAACAAATTGAGACTGCCATTGTTTTTCTTGCATGGGTATTTTGTTAGTATCCAGTCATTTCCTATCCACTGGAATATTGTCAATTTTATTTGTAAATGATGTTTTTCTGAGATTGCCTTATCCTGTGACTTGTGATAGAGAGCTCTAAGGTTTCTGGGTACCTTACCAGCCTTTTTCCTCTTTCATTTCTGGATCTTGATAAGCTCCAAAATGGTCTTTGCCATCTTCATTTTGTCATCTTTCCATTGAATGAGTCATATATGAAAGAATATGTTGTTTTTGCAAGGTAATTGTGGTTAAGTGATTTGTCCAGAGTCAGAGAACCAGTAAGTATTAATTATCTGAAGCCAGACTTGAATTCAGATCCTCCTGTGTCAGGGCCAGTGCTCTATCCACTGTGCCATCTAGCTGCCCCCAAGAATATATTGACAGAGTTATCAAATTATTTACATTTCTCTAATTCATTCTGTGTAGGAAATGTTGATAAATAGGTTCAGGTTTCTTTGTGATCCTTTTTGTTACATTTATTATGATCTCTGAAAATTACGATGACCAGGCAATTTTGAATAAATGGTTAAACCAATTATAACCAAAGATCCTTAATTTGCTTCTCCAAAAAGAAACATTATATTTTACATTAAATTTCAGGTTTTTTCTGTCTTTTGTTATTGTTGTTGTTAATAGTTGGGGACCATCGTGGCTACATCTATTTGTTCACATTTACATCAAAATGTATGTAAAAATTTTAGCAGGTAACAAAGATATCTTAATGTTTATTTTTGTCCAATTCAGCAGGGGTATCCTTTATTTTTAATGAAATGAATACATAAAAATTATTCATTGCCACATTATCATGAGGTGGAGGTGACTCATTTTCAGAAAACTATATCAGTAAAGTACAAATATTGGAAGATATAATTAGGTTAGAGTGGCTTCAGGTATAAGATTGGATTGAAATAGCCCACTATAGTATATCATCCAAAAGTGCTATTCCTTTTCTATACCTTCATGAAGAATAATTTCAACACACACAGAAATTATAACAACAATTTTGTAGAGATAACCAAAGTAAGCATTGGGATCAGAATTTTTTTTTTTTAATTTTCCTTTGTTCTGTAATGGTAAGGTATGATTTATTCCAGTTGATTGATGTTTTCTCCTTTTTCTGAAATTTTGAGAATCCATTTCATAATGTCCTAAAAATTATGTTCCTTCAAAACATACATATCTCTTCTACATACATGATCTATTTCAACTACTCTTCTTGTTTTTAAAAATTTGGTTAGTAACATTTCTACTTTCCCATGCAGTACATCATGAACTGCTGTTGTAAGAATCCAGATATAGTCACTGTTTTTGAAAAGTAGGATGACCTAGATTCAAATCCCACTTTTGATATCTATTGCTGTTATCTTGGAATAGTCACTTAACTTTTTAATGATCTAATCAATTCTTTAAGACTAGCACTTAAAAAACAGTTGTAAATATGCATGGCCAGAAAGGGAATTCCCTCCTCTTAAAGTTACTGGTACCAAGGAAATCAATTAATAAGCCAAGTGATTCAGTAAAGGAATATTTAAGTACTTACTATGCCCAGACATCACAAATTCAGTCCCTGTTCTATTCCTATAATACTCATGATCTTATAGCATTTTCCTTCAAAAGATTGTGTTGTACAAGCACCATCTTTGTTCTAATCTCCCAGGAGACTGAAAAAAATTCAATTCTTCATTCTCCTTCACTACCCATAAGCAATCAATTGTCAAATTTTGTCAATTCTATTTCTCTGACATCTCTTGCATCTATCTCTTTCTTTATATTGTAATGCAAGAGAAACTGAGCAAGACAGAGATTAGAGAACAATTTAATAGTTTATTAAATGGAGACATTTTCTGGGACCAAATGGATCCATGGTTGGTCCCAGGGCTGAACAAGACTATTGTCTCAAAAAATCCAGCCCTGAGTATGGGACAGCAAGATTTTTATAGGATAACAAGAACAATGACATAATGGGGGAGGTACCTGGATGGGGATAACATAATGGAGGGAGGCACCTAGGATGACATAATGGAGGGAGGTACCTAGGATGACATAATGGAGGGAGGTACTGGAGAGGTTACTGATATTATAATGATGTCTAAAATGGATAGACCTTTATCCTGTCAAACATTAAGAAGGAATGATTATAGTCTAAAGATATAAAACCTTTATCTCATCAAACATTAAGAGGGAAAGGATATAACCTGAGGTAGAGTAACTAAATAGGACAATTGGAGAAACTGGGTCAGGACATTAAAAGGAAACTGTGTCATAACAATGTTAACACATTTACTTCCAAGCACAAGGTTTCATTATTTCTCCACTGAAATATAATGGTTGCTTTATGTTTCATCTTCTCCCTTTCAGTCTATTTTCTTTCCATTTGGTCCTTCACTATTCCAATTGCTTCCTAAGTCTTCCTAATTCTCTTTCTTCTTAATTCTAAATTTAAATCCCACCTTCTACGGGAGGTTTCCCCCAATTTCCCTTAATTCCAGTGTTTTCCCTCCTTTAATTATTTCTGATTTATTCTGTATAATACTTTCTTTCCACAAATTTCTTTGCATATCATCTCCCCATTAGATTGTAAACTCCCTGAAAACAGGGTTATTTTTTGTCTTATTTTGTATACTCAACACTTCACCTATGTCTGGAAATTAGTGGTCACTTAATAAATGTTTATTGGTTGATTGAGTAATTGAACTATCAAAATAAAATTCCTAAAGCACAAGTCTTTCTATGTCACATCCTCCATTTCAAATGGTTTTAGTAACTGCCTATTGCCTCTTGGGCAAAATACCAAGATCAACGTTATACATTTATAGCCCTTCACAATCTGGCTCCATACTATCTTTTCACACTCAGAAGTATTCTCTGTTATGCTATCTAATTTCTTGCCAATTGACTCATGTCTTGTGACTTTTAATCTCCTATCTTCATGTATTTGTACATGCTTTCCTCTTCTTTATTCCCTTGGCCTCTTGGAAACCCTGGTGCCTTTACTTCAAATGTTATCTCTTAAAGACCTCTCCTTGCAGTGGCTAATGCTCCACTCTCCACAGTTGCTTTGTATTTATGTTTGCATATGCTTTATATTTATCATTTATATGTTATATTTTCTTCTGCAGGAAATATTTGGGATTTATTTCCTAAGTGTTTTTTAACTCTTTTATTGTTTTTTTGTAATTTTAGTACATAGCATAAAACCTTGTATATAATATATGCTTATCAAATGCTCGACAGATTTAAATGAATTGAAAGGATCCATAATATACAATTATAACTTTCAATATAGTTAATCAACCTTTAGACTCTTTCATGTCTTATTCATAAACCATATTTTTCAATCCATTTTTCATTGTCTTCCTCTATGTCGGCTTTTAAATTGAAGTCACTGAATGCTATTTAATTTGGAAGATCTCATCAAAATTTTCAATGAAATTCTATAATTCCTCTTCCCTCATAACATGTGCTGGCATATAAACTGCAATTATCTTTCTAGTTGTCTTTTTTTGCAAATGCTCATCATATGTAATAGAAGATGAAATGATCAAGTATTACATAAAATGATGTTCTTATTGCCTTTGGATAAACAATAAAAGCAATTCTACCAATTCCTTTGCCTCTTTAAGAACTTGTAACCTATCCTATTTAATGACAACTTTCTTTCATCTTAAGTCTTCATTGAGAAGAGAACTTTATAAACTTCTTTCTATTAAAGACTCTTTTGACAGTAGGATGGTAAAGCTTATGAACTCCTCAGACTAATGTTTTTGAATTCATGAAAAAATAAACAGTATTACAAAGAAAATGAATTACATTAAAATATAGTTATCGAAATAGTTTTTAATCTATTTTACAGACTCCAGGTTAAGAACCTTTGAGTTAGAGTAAAAAGAAAAAGTTACAATTGGTATGAATCAATTCATCCAGAAATATTTCCACTCCTTGATCAGAAAAGAATGATTTCATACTTAAAGTTTTAATATAGAAGTTAAGTTTTGTAGGCCTACTAAAATCTTCACCACTCAATGCTCTGCTTTTTTCTTCATCAGCCTTTCTATGGATTAGGAAGGAATCTGCCTTTAAATATTTCATATTTTGTATTTGTTTCCTGGATCTGTGAATGCAAAGAATTACAAAATGGCTAGGTTGTCCAAAGATAATACTGAAAGCCTTTACAATATAGTAGGCTCTTCTTGCTGTAGCTCCTCTCTGGAATGACCATGAAGAACCCAAAATCACTTCCAAGCCATTCTGAAAGAATCAGAAAAAGAAATTATAGGCGTATTTATATCTATCAGTTCAATATTCTCTGTTTCTCTCTCTCTCTCTCTCTCTCTCTCTCTCTCTCTCTCTCTCTCTCTGGGTCTTTCTTTTTTGTTCCCTTTCCTTTCTTTTTCCCTCTTCTCATTTCCCTTCTTTCTTTCCCCTCTCCTCCCCTCCTTCACCTCTTTTCTCTTTATCTCTCTCTGTCTCTCTCTCTCTCTGTCTCTCTCTCTCTCTGTGTCTCTTTCTCTGGCTCTCTCTGGCTCTCTCTCTCTCCTTTTATTTCCTCCTCTCTCCCTTTCCCTATACTAAACAAGGCTAGAATCAGCTATCCATCCCATCCTTGTTTTCTTGCAATATAATTCACACACTGCTGAAATTTCTTTGTGCTGAAGGAAGCAATTCAATTGACATAGTACAGTCTTCCTGAAAGTTTATTTCATTTGGATTTTAGCTGCCAACTGTGAAAGAATGAAAATCATGGCAATCATATAATGAATTAATAGGAGTGGTTAACTTTGGCTTGATTTTGTTTTTCTCTCCTGAAATCATTGGTGTTTATTTCAGTTTGAGCTCATAAACAGAGTGCTCCATTTTGTTGATTACACCAGTAAATGGAAATGATGCACAGTTAAACCAGCCTTTATAGTAAAATGTTTTATATTCACATTTGCTTTTTAAAGACGCAAATAATGGCTCTAATTCAAAGATCTAAGTCCTTCTTATACAGTGATCAAAAGACAATTTAAGTACAGTAAACTTTTATGTTGTTGCTTGGGAGGATTATTCTGAAGACAATAACGCATATAGACATGACTATCTAAAAATGAATGTTCTGTGGAATGTGAAATTCATTCTTACTCTTAATGTTATCCCTTAGTCCCTGTGTGGTTTCTCTGTCCTTCCTCACTTGTGTAGGCCCATTCCAAATAAAGAGTAGCAAAGACTCACAAAAGTTCAACTTAATATCATTATTTTTAGGCATAACAAAAGAAGATGAAGGACACATTTCTCCACATGCTGAGCATTAATATTTCCTCGGTTTTGATGACATTACCCTAAAATATTCTGTGAAGTGATCCACACTGTCCCTTTTTTTTTTAATTCAAACATCACTAAAAATATGATCTCCTTGTCTTTCTAACTGGTTCATCTCTTCCTATGAACCTACTTTGGAAATAACCCTGATCTGTTTGGAAAAGTGTTATAATCCAATGTGATCTTTTTGAAACTTGTTTCTGTCATTCAGCATTTGAGTTATCCCTCTTAGCTTCATGTCATCTAGAAATTTAACAGCACTTCTGCAAATTCTTTCTGGAGAATATTTTTTAAATCACATAAAGCATTCTTCCTGGTCTCTTAGAGTTTCTGAGGATATGAAGGAGGTTAGTTCATTCGTGTAAAACTTGATGCTAAGGTCAACACTGCTGGTCTGATTTCTAAAGTATCAGTAAACTTCATTTTATTCCAAGACCACAGATTGAATGCTCTACCCAAACCAGTCATCTCACAAACACACATTGTTTGGTTTCCCAGGACACTAGGTGAGAAAGTGTGTATTGGTCAATGCACAGTGATTATGAGGGAACAAAGAACTCAAAGAATATGGACTATAATTGTATAATAGAGTTACATAATTCTTATAATCTGCCTTAAATCAAAAAGCATTTTAAGTATAGTAAATTTTTATGTTGTTGTTTGGGAGAATTATTCTGAAAACAATAAGGCATATAGACATGACCATCCTAAAAATGAATGTGCTGTGGACTCTTAAATCCATTCTTGCTCTTAATATTGTTTCTTAGTTCTCGCGTGGTTCCTTCCCACTTATATGGGTCAATTCCAAATAAAGAGTCCCAAAAACCAACAGAAGTTTAACTTAATATCATTATTTTTAGGCATAACAAAAGAGACTAAGAATACATTTCTCTACATGCTGAGCATTAACATTTTCTCAGTATTGATGACATTACCCTTTTTAGTAAAAGATTCTGTGAAGTGACCCATACTGTCCATTTTTTTTTAAATGTAGACATCACTAAAAATATGAGTGCCTTGTTTGTCTAACTGGTTCATCCTTCCTGTGAACCTGCTTTGGAAATAGTCCTTATCTGTTTGGAAAATTGTTCTAACCCATGATCGTTTTGGAACTTGTCATTCAACATTTGAGTTGTCCCTCTTAACTTCATGTCATCTGGAAATTTAACAGCTGTAAATTCTTTCTGGAAAACATTTTTAGGATCACATGAAACATTCTTCCTGATCTCTAGTGTGTTTATGAGGATATAAATGAGATTAGTTCATTTGTGTAAAACATGATGCTAAGCTTAATACCTCTGGTCTGATTTCTATCAGTTAACTTCATTCTATTCCAGGGTCACAGATTGAATAGTCTATCCAAACCAGCCATCTTACAAACATACACTGTTTGGTTTCCCGGGTCACTAGGTGAGAGAATATATATGGAACAGTGCACAATGATTACAATGGAACAAACAACTCAAAGAACATAGGCTATACATCAAAATTATCTTTCTATTTTAAGAACCTATTGAATACCTTCTGCCTATTCTTCAAGGTCCAATTCAAGTCCTACTGCTTCAATAAAACCTTATTGTCCACTAGAATTCACAATGATTTTTTTCTACCTCTAAACTCTTACAAAATGTATTTAGTGTACCAACAATTCATTGCTTATTATCTATAGCTATATTTCTTATATATGAATAACTTATTCATATATTATAAACTGGCTAAACAGTTTCTTACTATGGTGTTTCACACATTGTAGATTGTCAAACTATGAGATGAATGCTTATGTTATTTTTATACAGATTGACTATGTCACTTCTCTACTCAGGATATTTCAGCAGTTTCCCATTATTTCTAGGGTAAACAACAAATTCCTAATCTTAGGCATTTAAAGCCTTGCACAATCTAGTTCCAACTTATGTAACACAAATTACTTTGCCCTTCATGCACTCTATTCCTGGGTATTCCATCTCCTTTCTCTGTGCCCTGAAATATTCCATCTTCTTAACTCTGCTTCATAGAATCCCTATTTTTCTTTAGCTTAATTATCTTGCACCAAATAAAGCCCATTAGGCTTCCAGCTCCTTGAGGACAGTTTCTGAATTTATTTGTAATCTCAACAACTGCCACAATTCTGGCAGTGTTGTTGATCTGGCATTCTGCATTACCCCATAGACTATAGCATATCAGGCTCTTCTCTCCTATACTATCTCCCAAAGTCTGTCCAAGCTCATGTTCATTATTTCCATGACCCTATCCATCCATCTCACCCTCTGCCATTCCTTTCTCCTTTTGCTTCCTATCTTTCCAACATCAGGATGTTTTTTTAGTGAATCTTGCTTCTCATGGTGCTGCCAAAGGTCCTTCCAATGAGAAAGCAAAATTAATTTCTTTAAATATTGGCTGATTTGATCTCCTTGCTGTAAAGTTTTTCAAGTCTTCTCTAGGATCACAATTCGAAAGTGTTCATACTGCAGCACTCCACTTTCCTTACATTCCAGCTCTCATAGCTATAGATTGCTATTGGAAAAATCATAGCTTTGACTATTATATGGACTTATGTGCTGTTATTCATTTGACTCATGGCCTATTGTTAGTGTTCTTCCTCCTATCAAATAATCATGTATACATTTATATACCTACATGTTGCACTTCCCAATATATAAGATCTTTAGGAACAGAAACTGCTTTTCCATAATGTTTTTATTTCCTTAGCAAGTGTTGCACAGAGCAGCTGTTTTGTTGTTGCTATTGTTATTTAGTCATTTTGGTCATGTCCAACTCTTCATGACCCCACTGGGGCAGATACTAAAGTGATCTGCCATTTCCTTTTCCAGATTATTTTATAGATGAGAAAACCGAGGCAAACAGGGTTAAGTGACTTTCCCAGTCACACAGTATGTGTCTGAGAACAGGTTTAAACTCAGGAAGATGAATCTTCTTGACTTCAGGTCTGGCATTCTTACCTACTGCACTACTTACCTGCCATAGCAAATACTTAACAAACCTCTTTGGGGCTAAATTAGAAATTTCCAAATTTATTGGAATGATTTGAAATAATATATGTTTGGAAATTCATTTACATGTTGACCACACTAATGTATATGAAAACAACCCTGAAAGACCTCAGAGGTCTAATCAGTGCGGTCACAAATTAGACCCTGAAAGAATAAAGATGAAATATACTTTTTCGTTTCTGGAAGAGACAAAACAGACTAGAGGTACAAACAGAGATATCCATTTCACAGATATAATCACTGTGATGACTTGTTTTGCTTGACCATATTTTTATTTTGCAAGGCTGGACTTTGGGGAAGGAATTGTAAGAATTGGGAAAGAGTTGAGAGGTAATAAAGCTAATATAAAAATAGTATCAATGATTTTTTTAAAAATATACAAGACAGAAGAAAGAAGTTCAAATGGGAACAGAGACAGGAAGGGAAAAATTCTGTTATATGAATTCTGTTAAAATTCATATGCACTTAACTACATTATAGAAAGATTTTATGTGCATTATCTTTTCTATTCTTTATCAAAATCAATTTATTGTTGTTTATGAAGTTCATAATAAAAAATGAAAATAATATAAATATATTCCTGGAACACATATGCCATTTTCCCTTTTTAAAAAGAAAGCTCAATAACTAAAATATAATTATGGAATGAAACATTGGGAATATATATTTAAATCATTTAAAATAATTCCATTTACAAAAATTCAATTTATATATTCCACTGAAAAATACATATGTTGCACAACTCAACGGATATCTGCATTGTAATGACATATCAGGCAACATTTTTTACTGTTTTCACTCCCATTGATGCAAGTCATGGCCTGTATCTGCTGACATTTATTAGTCACATCACTCATTACAAGTGAGATCTCTCTCCATATACATGGCCCATCAAAAACAGCCCGATGTTTACCGGACAGTTTATGATGCATGTCACTGAGATGGTAGGGGAGTGAGGGAGTCTCCATTACAAAACCCAGCACTATTTTCAGACCAAAATACTTAAGCTCAGAATCTCCATGAAATTTCAAGAAATTTCTCCAGGATGGTAAAATATCTGTGTAATTCTAGGAGCATAGAAGTTAAGCCAAGAATATAAATACCTATTCATTTTTCATGTACAGCTTCCACTTAGATGTTCAATAGCCTAAACTGGACCTGTATTTTTTTTTTCACAAAACTTGTGTTGTATCACCTGATAATATACAACTTGTAAATAAGTGCCTGATTAAAGAAATATTAATTTTCTTGTTGTCTTTACATGTTTTATATTAGATTTCTGTATAGTATTGACTAGAAAGGTCACTTTTATGTAAATATGTGCTGAGTGCATCAGTCATTTTTTATTTTCTAAAAATAAAATGCAGAACTATTATATTCCCAAGTGAACAATACTTCATATATGAATCTGACATTTCATCTGTGAATTTTTGCCCATAGTTCTTAGTAGAAAGAGGTAGCCATTAGGCTCTCTGCACAGACTAACTATTCCAATACATCTCTTTTGCTTTCTTTGTTATTTACAATTCATTGAAAAGGTCTTTAAAAGGATATATATGTGTATATATATATATAGATATAGATATAGATATAGAGAGAGAGATCAAAATTCATCTTTAGGTTGAAAAATCAGTCACAAGTGGTTGCCAGGGAAATTCATTCTAATTGTAGACATACCAGAAATTTGGGTGATGTGTCATGATATACCAGAGGCAGAATGAAAAAAAAAGGACCCACCTGACCTGTCCGTGTGTAAAGCTCTGAACAAAATAGAAACTTCTTAACCATATAGTCTCACCATAATTCCCAGAATAAGAAGAATAGTGTCCAGATCTGCTCACTAGAGGATTTCGGTACCATCCCAAATCCTGATCATGGGTGACAAGTGAAGGGGTGGGATTTACAAAGATAGTCAAACAGGAGTCTATTCAAAATTTTCTCAGCTTTATATACCCTAATACACGTATATAACTATAGCTCACTGCACATGTGCTAACTATAGGATACTACCCATGCAGGACCATGTAAACAACTTGCTATTGTGTGCAGATGTTTCCTTGCCACTTTAGTATGACTCTGCTTTAATTACAGGACAGGTTGCCATGATCCCTGACTTCTCAGGAAAGCTGAGACATCCCCAGGGATTATAGGGGAGCCAAACCAGACACAGCAGAGTTCCATTGAAATAAAGGCTCTTATACCTCACCTAGGGTTCCCCAATATCTGTGACCTTCTACAGGATGGGACTAGACAAGCTATTTCATGAACTACAAAAGGTAAAATTTAAACCTATATTAAATTCCAATAATCCATATAAAGTGTGCTAAACAATACATAATTGGTCTATTAAGCCAGTGTCTTCTGCATCCTATCTTCTTTTGTCATGCTGAAGTAGAGTGTTAATTGATCTCCTAGCTCTGATTTTATAGCATGAGTAATGAGGAAAAAAAAAAAAACACTAGATTTAAAAGTGAGAGTATATGAACTCAGATCCCAGCTCTGTCATCTAAATATCCATGTATCTATTGAAAAGTCCATTAACCTGACTGAGCCTGAGTTTATCAAGTACCTACTCTAAGGGCTATTTCAGATGTTAACTCTTTAAAGCTCTCTGGTAATAGAGGAGAAATGGATATTTTTGAGAAATGTTGACTCTCATGACCTCTTGCTTAGATTATTGCGAGAATGTATTAATTGGTGTCCTTGATTCAAATTTCTCTCCATTCTAATCCATCCTACACATTATTGCCAATGTGATTTTGCTCATGCTAGTAGCCATTCTATTCCACTACTCAATCAACTCAGTGATATCCTGTCTCTATGATAAGCTTCTCTGTTTAATTTTTAAAACCCTTCATAACATGACCCCCTTCTCTCTTTCCATCTCCATTGGAAATGATGCTTATTTCTACTTTCTTTGATTCAATCCAATTGGCCTTCTCTCTGTTATTCATACATAATCCTCTATTTCCAGTCACTGGCTTCCTCTGTGGCTGGAATGCTCTCCCTCTTGACCTCCATTTCATAGAATTCTTTAAAACAAATCTCAAACACAATCATCTATTAAAAGCCTTTTGTGGTTGTCCCATTGCTAAAGTCCTCCATCCCAACCTTACTGGCATTTAATTATCTTGCATTTCTTTTTCTTATTTCATTTATATTTATTCTACACACATTTCTTATGTAAATTAACATATAATAAATTTTTACATACTTCATGTAATAAGAACAAAATATATTATATATCAATGTATTTGTAAAATATAATATACAAAAATAAATATAAATATAATGTAAACTCTTCCCCAGTAGAATACAAGTTCTTTTAGAAGAAGGATTGCTTCATTCTTTGTCTTTATATCCCTAGGTCCTGACACAATGCTTAGCAAATACACGGTGATGGATGCTGCCATTTATATCTGATCTTCCATATCCTGATTATTTATCTATAAAAAAATTTTCTGTCTTCCAGGTCCAGATGAAATATGCCCTACATGTGAATCTTTCTCTTATCCTTCTATAAGAATTGATCTAGTTTGAAAGGTCCTTGGATCTTTAAAAGAACTATGTACCTTTGTTTGTATTTATATCACTATGCCAATTATGTCAAGGACTAATCATTTCACTGTTGTTGAAATTCCCCACCAATGTGGATCACAATTTGTTTACAATTTATAATCATATGTCATATAAATGTCATATAAATTGATGTAGGTGTTTGTGGCAGCCCTTTTTGTGGTGGCAAGGAACTGGAAACTGAGTGGATGCCTATCAGTCAGAGAATGGCTGAACAAGTTATGGTATATGAATATAATAGAAGATTAATGTTCTATAAGAAACAATCAGCAGGATGATTTCAGAAAGACCTGCAAAAATTTACATGAAGTGATGCTAAGTGAAATGAGTAGAACAAAGAGATCACTGTACATGGCAATAACAAAATTATGTGATGATCAATTCTGATGGACATGACTCTTTTCAACAATGATTCAGACCAATTCCAATAGACTTGTGATGGAGAGAGACATCTACATCCAGAAGGAAAACTGTGCAGATTGAATGTGGATCACAATATAGTGTTTTCATTCTTTTTGTTACTATTTGTTTGAATTTTTCTCATTTTTTTTCTCTTCTTGATCTGATTTGGAAAAAAGATCACAAAAGAGAAGGTCTCATTGAAGAAGAGACTTAAGTCAGTGGCGAGACCACCAGTTAGCAGGTCCATACTGAACATGAAGCTCATTCTTTCACTGATGCCCCTTCAGACATATCTTTCTCTAAAATATCTTTGGTTGTATTCTTTTGCACTTGAGCACACTAATATTTTAAGAGAAATGCTTATTGTCTGTGAATCAGAGAACACCATAATTTCCCAAGAATATATTGTGGAGTGATTCAAAGGACAATGGAAAGGTATCTGATAGTTATTAATAAGCATCATATTAACATCAATGACTTACTTTTATAAAGCAATATTAAAAATATTCAATAAGATTATGACACCCCCCCCTCCAAAAATGGACCACTCACATAACAAGGGTAAAAGATAACAGATGAACAGCCTCAGTGCTGCACTCATTCCCACATATTTTGAAAAGCACTAAAAAGAAAGCTTCCATTCATCTTCCAAGTTTCCCTATTATTACTGATGGTACCACCATGCACCCAGTCATCTATATTTGCAATTTTGCTGTCATATAAAACTGCTTATGATCACTCATCCCACATTTCTGTAATAGATGATTAATTGAACTCCGATTATTATTCCTATTATTGGACTCCTATTTTATTCCAATTCATCTTAATCAGTTTGATGATTCCATAGGCATGGTGATTATAAATTCTGATATTGGGCCTCAGAATTGTGAACTGCAGATTGTAAATTCATTTGATTAATCATTGGAAGCTAATGAGAAGACCTCCATCTTTGTTTTTCCTTGTTATGGTAACCAAGTCCAGCATTCTGAGGGTAACTCAACTACATTGAAAGCTCCCCTAGCTTTTTTTGTTGCCCCTTAGTCCCTTGTCATTCCTCTAATGCTCAACATGGGGAGGTCATTATGAATACTTGGCCAATGAGTGATGCTAGTTGCTGGACTGTGACCTGCCTTTCTAACCATGTTGATGTTTTGATATCCTCTCATCAACCCAACCCCATAAACCCCAAGCTCATAATCTTGATAAGGCCTTCTGAAAAACCAAGGTCTGCTGACTAGCATATTTATCAATCATCAGGATGTTAATTTGACCTCAGACACTTACTAATTGTATGATCTTGGGCAAGTAATTTAACCCCAATTGTGTTCAAAAATAAAGAAAAAAAGAAAAAGAAAGATATAAAACAGGTCATTTCCTTAACTCCACCCAAGTTCAGACCCTCATCACCTTTCTTTTACATCTGCAATACCTTAAATCTCTAATTCATCCTCCACACAGCCTAAAAGTAATTTTCACTAGACAAATCTGATTTTGGAATCTTCTTACTCAAGAAACTCCAATAACTCCCTATTAACTCTAGAGTCAAATATTAACCATACTGTCATTTAAACTCTTCATACCCTATATACTTTCTACCTTTCTAGTCCTCTTACACATTAATCCTCTCCACATACTTCATGATCCAATCTCACTGGACTGCTTATTATTCTTCTCACATCTATTTATGTTCCTTTATGCTGGCTAACTCATATTATTGGAATTCTTTTCCTCTTCTCCTTTTTCTCAAACACCACATCTATATGACTCCTTTTTCTCATTTACAAATCAAACTAATGTGTATTTATTTCATATATGTGACATGTGTGCATTTATATACATATATTTACATGTGTTCATACGCATGTGTATATATAAAATCTCTGTATACACACACACATACACACACACACACACACACACACACACACACACACACATTCTATCTTACTGATTTAGAATGTAACTCCATGAGGGATAATGGTTACTTACTGCAGCCTTATTGTTTGGTAAGTTATTTAAATGTCCCTGGGCCTGTTTCCCCCTCTTTAATGAAGGGGTTACACTATATATTCTTTAGCTCTCAATCTATAAATCTATTATTTCATAACCAATTCTCTTTTTATTGCCTATTGATTATAGAATCTGAATGAAGTAACATGAATGTTTTCTATAAAGAAATTATGTCAATGATTCTCCCCCAAAGGATTTCTAGACATTTGAAAAATTGTATTCGAAAGAGTTACATATGAAGAGTACATCATACAACCCGATTACCTCCATCTCTCTTCAGTGCTCCTATAAGCTAGTTGTTCTGGTTGTGACACAAATTAAAATTATATGGTTAAGAATTGATTCAGGACCAGGTTGTAAATAATGTTATTTCTGTAGGTGCCCACAAATATCCTGAGGCTTGAAAGCTTCCAGGAACACATTCTGTGATTTTACATGTCAGTCTATCTGAGGTAAGTGAACATTTCTTTTCACTCTCCTGATCATTCTGAGATCTATCACACCGACAGAACAGTCCTTGAAGGTATGTTTAAATCCCTTTATATGTAATTGCACAGCCCATTACACTGGTAATTTCCTTCAACATTGCTGCACCTGATGATTTCTCGTTTTCATTTTGACAGGTTCCAAGAGCTTCATTTTTATCACATTTAAACTTATGTCATTCTTTGAAACTTGAACTCCTTCATCCTTTTAGGAGCTGGATTACCAATAAGCTTCTCAATTAGCACTGAAAGTAAATTATTGACTAATACTTTAAAAATCATCTTATGATGTCATGGACAAAACACTTTCTATTTCCATAAAACCTTTCAAATGGGAAGTTAAAAAAAAAAAACTCATTGTCTTAAATTGAGTACAAAAGCTCTCTTGAGTCTTTATGCTAAATTCTACCACATGATCCTGATTAAATTTTATTTGAAGGTATTGAAGAAGATTCATTATTAATTAAGCTTTTCTTTGTCTCTTTCTGATGAGCACTCTTGCTCTCTGATCTTATTCTCTAAGACTCTCTCTCTCCATCTTTCTCTCTTTCTCCACCTCTCTCTCTCTCTCCTCATCTCTCTCCCCATCTCTCTCCCCATCTCTCTCTCTCCATCTCTCTCTCATCTCTCCCCATCTCCCTATCTCTCTCTTCATCTTTCTCTCTTTATCTCTCTCTCCATCTCTCTCTCTCTCTCTCTCTCTCTCTCTCTCTCTCTCTCTCTCTCTCTCTTTATTAATGAATACATTGTCTCTAGCATCCAGCCATCTTATTTAATCACTCTTTTGTAAAGTACAACATCTAATTCTGAAAAATGATTAAACCTAAACAAACCTGTTTTCTTGCTTTACATATATGATGTTCAATTTGATGAACAACTACTACTCCAAAAGGGAATTTTAAAAAGGCTTTCATCATACACAGAGAAGGAACTGATCAAATCTGAATACAGATTAAAGCATTCTCTCTTTCTCTTTATTGTTAGCTTATTTTTTTTTTGAGGATTTTTATTTTCATTAGAGTGAGAGATCTATGTTTTCTTTCACAACTTGACTTTTATGGAAATCTCTTGCATAACTTCACATGTGTTTACTAATTGTGGGTGGGAATGATAGAAAAAAAAGAATTCAAGAATCTTAAAAATAAATTTTAAAAAACTGCTTGAATTTAACTGTGGAAAATACTATTTTTTTTTAAAAGAAAGAATCCTTCTTAGATCAGGACACCAAATTGGATCTCCTCAATGACAGTGATAGATAGGTAGTGATAGTAGTAGGACTATCATTCAAAAATTGAAAATATCAAAAATACTATTTCATATTTTTAGAACTAATACTCATTTCTTATGAAATATAGAAAAATTGCTCTTCTTTAGCAAAATCCCAAAGGTCTCTCCTCAGTTTCAGTATTCTTTAGTAAATACATATAATTTCAGAAAAGCACTTTCAACAGCATATTAGGGATGGAGAAAACATTTCTTGGTTTCTCTAATAGATTTTTTAAGTACCAGATCCTAGATGGAAGTTATATTTTCATTTTGATATTATCTTGTGTGGTACACTAGGATAACATCTTAAGAATCTAAACAAAACAAATGTACAACTGACAACTGTCATCAACAGAGCAGACAAATCAAACTCGCTGAACTAGCATGGGGTTCAAATGGAGACACAGGAGGCAGGTCAAAGCACTATCACCACCTCAACTGCCACCTTCTTTCATACACCTATAAATATATCATAGGACCTAGAGCCTGTGAATCCTAGGAACTTTGTCCACTGCTTTAAGCAGAAGAGCAACTATTTGCAGCTGCAGCCCCACCAGCAGAAATATCAACTACTGACTAACTGATGAGCAGATATACCTAAAAATGCTTAAAATAGCAATAACTACTCTCAACCCATCACCCAACAAGAGCCTTGCTTCTAGCTTGGACCTCAGAGCTATCAGCCTTGAGACCAGTCTCTGGGAAAATGAAACTTTCAAATTGACCCTGTACTTGTTACAGCTACCCAAGACTTAGGAAAGAAAATTCTTGTCACTAAAGATATTGACTTTTTCAAATAATAATAATAATAACTAGTATGTATATATTGCTTTCTACATGTCACAGATTGTTATTCAGTTGTGTCTGACAAATGCAAGGGTTTTTCTTAACAAAACTACTGATGTAGTTTGTAGTTAAATGTCTAAGGCTGGATTTGAACTCAGAAATTTGTATTTCAAGGCTCAATGCTGTATTCACTATATCATCTGGCTGCTAAACTTGGAAAGTAGCTGCTATTATTGTCCCCATTTTATAGTTGTGGAAACTGAACCCAATGGAGGTTGTGATTTATGCAGAATCACATAACCAGTGAGTGTGTGGGACTGGATTTAAACTCAGGTCTTTCTTAATTCTTACCTGGCACTCTAACCATTGTGCCACCTAATTGTTTCAAACAATTCAAAATAATGCCAATGAGGAGGAGGAGGACAACAACAACGACAATGATGATGATGATGATGATGATACCTAACATTTATATAATACTGACTATATTCCAGGCAGTATGCAAAGTATTTTACAATTTATTATATCATTTGATACTCACAGTAACCCTGGGAAGTAAGTGCTATTTCTATCCCAATTTTATAGACAAGGAAATTAAGTCCAAAAAAGTGCCTTAAACTGGATTTGAACATAGATCTTCCAGAATATTGACCTGGTTCTCTAACCATTATATAATCTATCTGTCCCAAACTGTTCAAAATAGTAATAATAGCTATCATTTGTAAAAGATCAATTATGTGCCAGGCACTGTACTAAGCACTTTATAAATATGATTGTACTTGATTTTTATTCCAAGCCTGTACAGCAAGTGCTATTATTATCCCCATTTTATAGCTCAGGAAACTGAAGCAAGCATGTTAAGTGACTTGGTTAGGGTCATACATCTAATAAGTAGGCTTATTAGGCTAGTAATCAGGTCTTCCTGACTTCTGGCTGAGTGCTTTAGCTACTGCTCTACTTAGCTGTTTCAAATGGTTCAATATCAGAAGGATGTATGATTTTAGCAATTAAAATGACATTAAAGAACATGAATCACCATTTGCTTTTGGTGCTGAAGCTTAAAGACCATAAAACTTTGCCATTTGATTTGCAGCCAAAACCTTCCATACAAATTGTCTCTCTCTCTCCACTCTTATTTGCACAAGAACTCTTTGAGATCAAGTCCCATATTAATTATTTATTTATTTAGTCCAGTGCTTGCCCAGTTTTTTGCACATAATAACTGCTTAAATGTTTTTCAGTCATTCATTTAAGAAAATATAAGACCTAGCTCAGAACCATACCTTACCTAAATTACATTCATTCAACTCAACCAGTATTTACTAAATTGATAGTATGTGCAAATCCCTACTAGGATATGAAAACTACCTATTTTATACAAATTCTTTCCTTTACCAAAAATTTGATCGGTATATTTTCTATGCTTTGAACACCGATACATTGTTGGTGAAATTGTGAACCTATGCAACTATTTTGGAGAACAATTTGAAACTATGCCCAAAGAGCTATAAAACTATTCATTCTTTGATTCTAGGTATTTAGGTATCTAGATTCTTTGATCTACATATACTACTACTAAGTATACCACTATGTATATCACTGCTATCCCAAAGAAATCATTTAAAAAGGGGAAAACACCTACATGTAGAAAAATATTTAAAGCAGCTCTTTTTTGGTGGCATACAATTAGAAACTGAGGGGATGGTCCTCTATGAAGACCGCATATTTTAAAATCAGCTGGAGTCAGGAATTCAGGTTAAGGGAAAATCTTCAATCTTTATTTTCAGTAGAGGTGAAGAAGGGTTGGAGGTAAAGGGGAATTGGAGGTAAAAGGGAATTCGCGATAGCAATGTGTGTAGCTGAGTCAAGAAGCTAGCCAGACCAGAAGCCACCAGAGCAGAACCCAGCCAGCGGTCTCTCTCCCAGCCTCTCTTCCTGCCCCTCTGCCTCCACCCACCAAAATCGTCATTTCCTTTACAACACATCAGGACTTGCACAGAGAGTGGGTAGGAGCCATTCTTTCTCCAAGCATATATATTAATAGAGTATGGTCCAATTACTATTTAGCCTCACGTGCTTGGGACCTCAGTGCATCAACTCAAGCCTCAGCCCATTACAATCCTCAATTGGAAAATGGATGAATAAGTTGTGGTATATGAATGTAATAAAATACTGTTGCTGTATAAGAAATGATGAGCAAGCAGATTTCAGAAAACTCTAGACTTACATGAACTGATGCTGAGTAAAGTGAACAGAAGCAGTAAAACATTGTATACAATAACAACAACTTTGTAAGATAACCAATTATGTTAGATTTAGTTCTCAGCAATGCTATTTATGAGCCAAGACAATTCCAAGCAATTCTAAATGGCAAGTGTTGACTACATGCAGAGAAAGAACTATGGAACTGAAACATACTATTTTCACTCTTTTGTGTTTTTTATTCTTTCTCAGCATTTTTCCCTTTTGTTCTGAGTCTTCTTTTACAACATGATTAATGTGGAAATATGTTTAACATAATTGTACATGTATAGTCTCCATCAGATTGCTTTCTGTCATGGGGAGAGGAGAGGGAACTGAAGGAAGGAAACAAATTGTCCTAATAGAATCATTTTAAATAATATTATGTAAAAATGGATATATTTTAATGTCAGAAAAATAAATTATTTGGATCAATCATTCAACCTATCAAGCAAGCAGACATTTATTGAAAAAAGGATTTTGCCCAGTCCTTATTTTTATTCTGCTGTGCCTCACTCTTAAAAATATCTGTTCCTTAGGGAGCAATGTTGAAACAAAGCAATGTCTCATGGTAGATATTAATGAGGATCAGAGAGATAAAGTGATTTGCCTTTAGTCACAGGCATAAAAAGTGTAAGGTCAGCCTTTATTCTCAGGTCTTTCCTAACTCCAGGTCCTTTCTAATAAATGATGCTTAATCACTTTAGAGGTTGGAAATTTTCTTTTTGTAATGATCTTAATTTCATTTTTAAGGGGGCGGAGAAGAGAGAATGTAAATTCAAAGTTTAGTTTATGGTATCTGGCACCTTATTAGATGATTTATTTTGCTTCAATTGTTTATTTTTTAAATATTATTTTAATATTCTTTTAAATTAAAGCAAAACCTGAAATGTTGTATTTCTCCTATAAAATCCAGTACCATTACTGACAACATGGCTTCCTGGCATATTGTGGGACTTTGTTTAATTTTAGAGTACCTGAGATGTCATTTGACAGACGGTTCAATCGAGGGAGAGTTTCCTTATTTTTATGACTGTTGATATAAAAATAGCAGCCTGGAATCAGACTGTCAGTCAAAATCTATCACTTCAAGCTATGATAATCCACATCCAAAGAACAGTTGACAAATATAAGTTCATGCAAATCTAAAGAGCTTAAAAGATTGGCAGGTATACTATTGATATGCAAAGATAAACATTACATTTATTTTAATGAAAGTGTCATTAGCAGAAGACTTAATTAGGAAAGAAAACAATTATAAAAGGATATGATGAACACTAAAAATAAATGAATATGTTTATGTGCCTTGCATTGTGCTAAGTACTAGGGACCAAGCATAAGGAAAAATGAAGCCTCCTGCCTTCAGGGACCTTAAATTCTAAAGCAGAGACATAACATATAAAAGAGAAAATTAAAAATAAACAGAGAAGGAAAAGGAAGTAACGATGGCCTGGGCATATTTCTAAGTCCAGAGAATCAAGAATGGCTGGTCCAGATCTTCCCCAAAATGAAAGTTTCAAAAACTCATCAATAGAAGAAAGAATCTTTAAGTGTAATGAGTAGATAACTAAGACATGACTATAAAAGGGTGAAATTGCACTTTAAGTGGATATCTATCATAGATAAAGAACTTCTATGTTAACAAAAGTGATAATAATACTTGATAAAATAATAGCCCCCATAGGTGTTCACCTCCAATTGTCTTCCAACTCTTTCCAAAGCCCATGTATGACCCTTTGGGAAGTTATTGTAATAGGGGAGCCACCTGCCAGTGGCTGCTGAAGGTATAACTGAGACCTGTATAATGGAGCTCTTCATGTGAGAGGATGATGATGATACAAGAGACTGAGGGGAAGTTGCCTTTCAGGCATAGCAACTTCCTATTCTCTGACCTCTCCACTGAAAGGCAATTGCATTTTCTGACCTCTCTCCTCTTCCCTCTGCCTCAATTTATTTCATTCCCAGTCCACAAGCAACACCTGTGTCAGTAAAGGCTGCTTTGCAACTCCTTCAGATGTTATGATTCACAGTTATGGAGGCTCTCGGAGAATTGACCTACCCCTTCATCTAGGCATAGTCTTTAACAAAAAATCACTAAATTTGTGTGTCTCAATTTCTTTGTAAACTCAGTGGATTGGGCTCTAAGACCTCAAATGCCCTTTCTACTTCTAAATCTATGATTTCATGAGTTATTCTATGATCTATTACTATGCTACTGCACAACCCCTATATATAACCCAATTAGTTTATTCACTGATCTCAAAGCATGATTTGAATTTTTCTAACCATTGTATCTTTGCTCAAGCATTTCCCTTTTGGAGGAATTCTGTCATCTTCTCCGCCTAATCCAATCCTCTCTCTCTTTCAAGTTCTAGTTTTTGTCCTTTCCCCTCCTTGAAATGTCCCCAAACTAACTCATAATGATCTTACCTTCCTCTCAATTCAAAATATCCATTATCTGCACTACTGATTTGAAATGATATTCATTATAAACCAAAAAGTTCATGGAATCTGGAGTAAAAAGATGTAGGCACAAGTTTACCAGTTACAAACTTTGCTACCTCAGATATGTCACTGTATATTTCTGAATCTGTTTCCTGATCTGTAAAATGTAGATAATAATATTTGCTTTGAGGATCAAATGAAATAATGCATAAAAAGTTTTGTAATAACAACAATAATAAACAAAAAAACTATTATATAAAGCACATAAAGGTTTACAAAGAAACACTACATATGTTATATCATTAGACCCTGCCAATAATACTAGGAGATGGTTGTTATTATCTGGAGTTCAAAGAAGAAAAAACTCAGAATGCTAAATGACTTACTTGCCTAGGGCTTGCAGCCTAATGCCCATAGCAAAATTCTAATTCAGATTTTCTTTGACTACCTCTCTATCACTTTATCCTTTAGCTGAGTGGTTGATTGGTTAGTTGAATTGTTGTCCTCCATCCTGAAAGAGAATCAAAATGACATCAGTATGTTGAAGTCAAGGTACAGTATGTCCGATTTTGGCTGATCAGATCAATAGAGGTCATAAGGTTCTATCATACATGAGGCACAAATAGTTCATATGAATGTTTGGAGTAGAGATGTCTCTAAATTTATGCATCTATCTATTTAAGCTCTTGCAATTCTGTTTTACTCAGAGAACCCAGCACTTTGATGCAGGCATGTCATGCTGGGTGGTCTTTTGCCAGTATGTCCCATGTCAAGCAATCAATTCCAAAGTTCTCCAGAGAGACCTTGAGAGTGTCCTTGTATTACTTCTTCTGACCACTATGTGAGTGCTTGCCTTGCATGAATTCTCTATAAAATAATATTTTTATTTTTTAATTAATTAATAATAAATAAATAAATTTTAGACAAACATGTGTTTGGCATTCTGACAATGTGACCTGTCTATCTGAGTTGTGTCATGTGCCATGGCATTTGAATGCTTGACAATATAACTCTGGAAAGGAACTTAATGTCTGGATCCTTATCCTGCCAGGTGAACTTCAGAATCTTCCTAAGACAATTCAAATGGAAGTGATTCAGTTTCCTGCCATGGCGCTGGTGAACTGTCCAGGTTTCATAAAAATAAATTGAAGTCAACACTGACTCTAAAGACCTTCATTTTGGTCTCTCCCATACTTGTCTTCAGAGCTTCTCAAACACTGAGATAGCTCTGGCAATGTATACGTCAACCTCATCACTTGTGTACATCCTTAGAAAGTATCTGCCGAGATAAGTAAACTTATGCACATCATTTAATTTTTCCATTTGCTGTTAACATGATTCCACATATGGATGAAGAACGAGTGTTTTTTTGGTGTTATTAGCATAAGCATAAGAGAATCTGCTCACACATTGTTGCATCTCAGTTTCAGAGGCTACATCAAGTGCACTCTGTACCAACATTCCCTTCAGTTTAGTTTGGCCTGTATCCTTGTCAAGTTAAATAATTTACCATCTGTAGTAGATGATCTGATGCTATGTTTATACTCAGTGAAGGCATCTGACAACATTGCTGAAAACATCATGCTAAAAAGCATGGGAACAAGCACACAACCGTACTTAACTCCATTGGGGACTGGGAAAGTTCAAGAGTATTGTCCATTTTTCAGAATACGGGCAATACTGTCATGAAATTAATATACAATACTGATCAACTTCTCCAGGGAACCAAATTTTGATACTAAGCCCTCACAGCTGACTGTATCAAAGGCCTTGCCAGATCTACAAATATTGAGTATCGACCTCTACTCTTCCTCATAAAATTTTTCTTTGATCTTATCAGGGTTTGTCATGATGAGAACATGCACACTAATGACTGTTATGTGGTGCTTTCCTGCAAAGGGCAATCTCATGTTCACGAGTCTGTCATTTACTCTTTTTGGTAGTTATACAAAGTTGTTGATTAGATTAAATTTGATTACAAAATCTATACCAACTTCATGTCATTATCCTTCTCGAGGCTACTCTAGCAAAACACTTATCAGGCTCTAACTAGCTCTCATTTGCCAGCCTTATTTCATTCAGGACTGTTATTTGGATACAATACCTGCTGAGTTCTTTTGCAACCAGAGCTTGTCATCTTGCAGGTCTGTTGGATTCCGTATCATCCATAACCATGCACAAATTCATTGTACCAATGGAGAGGGAACTCATGTCTGCAGAAATTGTTCTTTTTTGTGTTTCCACCACTAGGTGGGATCCCCACCTGTTGCAATGCAGGATTGAGTAAAGCAGACAATTTTAAAGGCACCTTTTCTAGCCACCAGCAGTTGGTTTCACACAAGGAAGTGATAACTGCAATCCTTAAAAGCTTTCTCAGACACCCAGAGAGCTGCCAAATCCTACTGCTGCTTCCAGCGAGAAGACAATCATATCACCTGGACTGCCTATGTGCAGGTTGTGACTACAGCTCCCAGTGTATCTGTAGCTGCTGCTTTATCATTTGCATGTTGCCACAGAACTTAGAGATAGGCAAGAATGGTAAAATGGTGTGGCTGCTGTTTTTTTGATGCATGAATAAATTGGGTTAAGTCAGTCAGAGTTGCATGAAGTCTCCAGCTTCACTCTCTCTTCCATAGTTATTACAGCCCAGTAACAAGACAAAGTGAAGGTGACTGGTGATGGCTCAGGATGCAGTGGATAATCTTGGTGTCTTTGCTGTCTAATGAAGATCTAAGCACTCCACAGTGTCTGCTTCAACTGATTTTATGGCTATTGAGGGAATATGTCCTCATCTGCCCATCTTTTTATTACCAGGGAAAATCTGCCACTTATGTGATAGTGTGTGACCATGGTCAATCCAATTAATATTTCTTATTTATGGATAGCTGATTAATTTTTTTTCTTTATATAAAGTCTAAATATGTCCCTTTGCAACTTACCCTTTGTTCCTCAATTTGATCTATAGATCTTTCACTATCTTAAGATTAATAAGTATATTAGTTGGAGGGACTGTTTAGTATCTCATTTTCCCTCTACTACCTAGTGTGGTGCATGGAACATGGTAGGCACTTAAATGCTTGTTGACTAACCAGTTGATGACTGATGACTGATGCACAACTCTTTCTGGTCATTCATTCTCTAAATGATATATCTCTAACTATGTTTACTAGGTTATCACATAAAACAACAGCATCTTAAAAATCCAAGATTTTGAAACCAGTAGAATTGATAACTTATATATGCCTGTAAAGTACCCAGTGAGACACTCCCTTCCCAGTATTCCTATTTGGGAAATTCTTGGCCAAATTGTTGAGAACTTGTGACTGCACTCTCCAAATTACTACCAGGTGAAGAAGGAAAGGAAGTCAGAAATAGGATAAAAGAAGCAGATCTCTTTTGATAACCATATTTTAAAATTATCTTAAATAGCTAAAATCCTGACTCAATTCTTTCCTTTTTTGAAATACTCTTTTTTGCTTTACTTACTCTTCAATTCTTTTCCTTCCATTCCATAATACTTCTCAAAGTACAGATAATTTCTAATCTATATTATATAGAGTAAGGATTTAAAAAAGGAAAAATATCAAAAAACCATCAAGGATAAGTCTTTAAAAAAGAATTGCAATCTGCACAGAATGAAAAAAGTGCCCACACCAAAAATGACCACAGAACTAAGTATTTGTCATGTCTCAAAAACTAGATTGTTGCTATTTGAGGTCAGAAACTATTTCCATGCTTCTTTTAAATATTTGACATTGGTAGTGCTCTGGACATGCTAGATAATCTATAAATATTCATTACATCATCTATACTTGCTTAATCTTCACACTTGGCACAACAACGATAATAAGGTCAGCCCTAGAACACATGACAGCAGCATGTAACTAGGTCTAAAGTTCTCAGAAGAAATAATCCTATAAATTGCATACGTAAGAACAGATTTAGAGAAAAACTCAGAAATGAGAGAAAGGAGCTTACCACCTTATTACTCAATTATTTTTTAATGGAAGGCACTGAAAGAAGGAAGAGCAATGTATCTAACCTAACTGTAATATGCTGTTACTGATAGTTTGTGATTAATGCTTTTTGATGCTTGGGGTCCTGGTATAGCCATTGTCAGAATATAGCACTGATAAATTTCAATATTGATTAGAGAGGACATATCAATGCAGGGAGTAGAGCAGAGGAACATATGCTAATAGATTAATTGGACACTAGCTCATTAAAAACAGAAAGAAAGTCATACAATCTATTATATACTCTTGAGAGATGTAGTGAAGCCATCTTGAACTGGCTTACAAGAGCTGATTGTTAAAACTTCAATAACAACATTTACAACTAAAATCAGAAAATGCTATAAAATCAGAATTTGATTTATTGTATTGTAAATTTGTGTAGACTTAAGGAAATGGTGGAAGATGTTGAGAATGCAGGTTAAATTTTAAAATATATTATACATACTTTTCCCCCATCGCAAGAACTAGTTATTAATCATTTACTACCATATCTTTGCATGTATTCAGGAAAAATACCATGGAAAAGGTGCTGGGTTTGAAGAGGATATGAATTTGAAACACAGGTCTATCACTTTCATACAATTCATGCTCAGACAAGGATCATGTCATTTTTTGCCACAGTTTTTATCATATAATGGGTTAGGGTATGACTAACTGATCCCTTGAGTTCTTTCTATTTCTAGCTCACTGTGAAACTTCTTGCTGCCAGGATTTTAATAATTTGTGCACACAACTTTCTATTGTATAGGGTAGGGGGAGAAATACTCATTATAGATATAAGGATGGGTGGAAGGCATCATGCTACAGTAGGAAAAACACTTGAGAGGGAGAAGCTAGATGGTGCAGTAGATAGAGTACTGGAGTCAGGAAATCTGAGTTCAAATCTAGCCTCAGACACTTTACATTTACTAGCTGTGTGACCCTGGACAAGTCACTTAACCCCAATTGACTCTCAAAAAAAAAAAAAGTTCTTGACAGAGCTAGGAGACTTGGGTTCCAGTCCAAGTTCTATTGTTTGCTATCTATATGATGATAAACAAGTCAGTGAATCTCTTTGTTTTTGTTTCCTCATCTGTAAAGTGAAGATAAAAATACTTCTACATTCTACTCAGTAGTTAAGAAAATCTTTGTGCTATTTCTAACCATATGAAAAGATGCTCCAAGTCATTATTAATCAGAGAAATGCAAAGCAAGACAACTCTGAGATACCACTACACACCTGTCAGACTGGCTAGAATGACAGGGAAAAATAATGCGGAATGTTGGAGGGGATATGGGAAAACAGGGACACTGATACACTGTTGGTGGAATTGTGAATACATCCAGCCATTCTGGAGAGCAATTTGGAACTATGCTCAAAATGTTATCAAACTGTGCATACCCTTTGATCCAGCAGTGCTTCTACTGGGCTTATATCCCAAAGAGATCATAAAGAAGGGAAAGGGACCTGTATGTGCACGAATGTTTGTGGCAGCCCTCTTTGTAGTGGCCAGAAACTGGAAACTGAATGGATGCCCATCAATTGGAGAATGGCTGAATAAAATTGTGGTATATGTATATTATGGAATATTATTGTTTGGTAAGAAATGACCAACAGGATGATTTCAGAAAGGCCTGGAGAGACTTACATGAACTGATGCTGAGTGAAATGAGCAGGACCAGGAGATCATTATATACTTCAACAACAATACTATATGGTGATCAATTCTGATGGACTTGGCCATCATCAGCAATGAGATCAATCAAATCATTTCCAATGGAACAGTAATGAACTGAACCAGCTACGCCCAGAGAAAGAACTCTGGGAGATGACTAAAAACCATTACATTGAATTCCCATTCCCTATATTTTTGTCCACCTGCATTTTTGATTTCCTTCACAAGCTAATTGTACAATATTTCAGAGTCTGATTCTTTTTGTACAGCAAAATAACGGTTTGGTCATGTATACTTATTGTGTATCTAATTTATACTTTAATATATTTAACATCTACTAGTCATCCTGCCATCTGGGGGGGGGAAGGAGAGGAGAAATTGGAACAAGAGGTTTGGCAATTGTCAATGCTGTAAAGTTACTCATACATATAACTTGTAAATAAAAGGCTATTAAATTAAAAAAAAAAAAAAAGAAAATCTTTTTGGCTAGAAACTGCAAAATGAATGAATGCCCATCAATTGGAGAATGGTTGGGTAAATTGTAGTATATGAATGTTATGGAATATTATTGTTCTGTAAGAAATGACCAGCAGGTGAATATGGAGAGTCTTGGAGAGACTTACATGAACTGATGCTGAATGAAATGAACAGAACCAGGAGATCATTATGTACTTCAACAATGATACTGTATGAAGATGTATTCTGATGGAAGTGGATTTCTTTGACAAAGACACCTAACTCAGTTTCAATTGATCAATGATGGACAGAAGCAGCTACACCCAAAGAAAGAACACTGGCTAATGAATGTAAACTGTTTGCATTTTTGTTTTTTTTCCCGGGTTATTTTTACCTTCTGAATCCAATTTTCCCTGTGCAACAAGAGAACTGTTTGGTTCTGCACACATATATTGTATCTAAGATATACTAGGACATATTTAACATATATAGGACTGATTGCCAACTGGGGTAGGGGGTGGAGGGAGAAAGGGGAAAAATCAAAACAGAAGTGAGTGCAGGGGATAATGTTGTAAAAAATTACCCTGGCATGGGTTCTGTCAATAAAAAGTTATTATAATTTTTTTAAAAAAGAAGAAAATCTTTTGTAATTCTTAAAATAGAATACAAATAAGAATTATATGTATATATATATATATATATATATATCATCCTATATAGAGAATGACAATCTATAGCTATTATCAATTGCATCACTCTCATGAGATGAAAAAAGGAATAACCCCCTATGCAACATGTTGAAGGAAGGTTTTTAAGCATTGATCTTTATTAATCTCACAAAAACAACTTTTTTCATTTCCATTCCAGTGTTTTTTAATCTAATCCTTTGTATGAGTGAGGTGGGAATAGAGAAGAGAAAAAAGAGGAACTTTCTCTAATGGGGCTCTATGGAAATTTAAGCTAATAGTTCATCTATTTCAAATTCCCTTCCAATTGAGTTGATGCCCATCAGTTGGAGAATAACTGTATAAGTTACATTACAAAACTGTTATTGAAAACTATTGTGCCATAAGAAATGAACAGCAAGCTGATTTCAGAGAGATCTGGAGAGACTTACATGAACTAATGCTAAGTGAATTGAGTAGAACCAAGGGATTACTGTATATAGGAACAAAATTATGTGATGATCATCTCTGATGGACGGGATTCTTTTAAAAAATCAGATGATTCATGCTAATTCCAATAGACTTGTGATGGAGAGAGCCATCTGTATCCAGAGAGAAGACTGTGGGAACTTAATATAAATCACAATATAGTATTTTCATCTTTTATTGTTTATTTTTTTCTTTCTCATTTTCTCCCTTTTTGATTTTATTTTTTTATTTTTTTTAAATTTAATAGCCTTTTATTTACAGGTTATATGTATGGGTAACTTTACAGCATTAACAATTGCCAAACCTCTTGTTCCAATTTTTCACCTCTTACCCCCTCACCCCCTCCCCCAGATGGCAGGATGACCAGTAAATGTTAAATATATTAAAATATAAATTAGATACACAATAAGTATACATGACAAAACCGTTATTTTGCTGTACAAAGAGAATCAGACTCTGAAATATTGTACAATTAGCTTGTGAAGGAAATCAAAAATGCATGTGGGCATAAATATAGGGATTGGGATTTCAATGTAAAGGTTTTTAGTCATCTCCCAGAGTTCTTTCTCTGGGTGTAGCTGGTTCAGTTCATTACTGCTCCATTGGAAATGATTTGGTTGATCTCATTGCTGAGGATGGCCAGGTCCATCAGAACTAGTCATCATATAGTATTGTTGTTGAAGTATATAATGATCTCCTGGTCCTGCTCATTTCACTCAGCATCAGTTCGCGTAAGTCTCTCCAGGCCTTTCTGAAATCATCCTGTTGGTCATTTCTTACAGAACAATAATATTCCATAATATTCATATACCAAAATTTATTCAGCCATTCTCCAACTGATGGGCATCCACTCAGTTTCCAGTTTCTAGCCACTACAAAGAGGGCTGCCACAAACATTCGTGCACATACAGGTCCCTTTCCCTTCTTTATGATCTCTTTGGGATATAAGCCCAGTAGAAGCACTGCTGGATCAAAGGATATGCACAGTTTGATAACTTTTTGAGCATAGTTCCAAATTGCTCTCCAGAATGGCTGGATGTATTCACAATTCCACCAACAATGCATCAGTGTCCCAGTTTTCCTGCATCCCCTCCAACAATCATCATTATTTTTTCCTGTCATCTTAGCCAATCTGACAGGTGTGTAATGGTATCTTACAGTTGTCTTAATTTGCATTTCTCTGATTAATAATGACTTGGAGCATCTTTTCATATGACTAGAAATAGTTTCAATTTCTTCATCTGAGAATTGTTTGTTCATATCCTTTGACCATTTTTTCAATTGGAGAATGGCTTGATTTTTTATAAATTAGAGTTAATTCTCTATATATTTTGGAAATGAGGCCTTTATCAGAACCTTTGACTGTAAAAATATTTTCCCAGTTTATTGCTTCCCTTCTAATCTTGTCTGCATTAGTTTTGTTTGTACAAAAACTTTTCAGTTTGGTATAATCGAAATTTTCTATTTTGTGATCAGTAATGATCTCTAGTTCTGCTTTGGTCATAAAGACCTTCCCCTTCCACAGGTCTGAGAGGTAAACTATCCTATGTTCCTCTAATTTATTAATAATTTCATTCTTTATGCCTAGGTCATGAACCCATTTTGACCTTATCTTGGTGTACGGCGTTAAGTATGGATCAATGCCTAGTTTCTGCCATATTAGTTTCCAATTTTCCCAGCAATTTTTATCAAACAGTAAGTTCTTATCCCAAAAGCTGGGATCTTTGGGTTTGTCAAAGACTAGGTTGCTATATTTGTTGACTGTTTTATCCCTTGAACCTAATCTATTCCACTGATCAACTAATCTATTCCTTAGCCAATACCAAATAGTTTTGGTAACTGCTGCTCTATAATATAATTTTAGATCTGGTACAGCTAAGCCACCATCATTTGATTTTTTTTTCATTAATTCCCTTGAAATTCTTGACCTTTTGTTTTTCCATATGAACTTTGTTGTTATTTTTTCTAGGTCATTAAAATAGTTTTTTGGGAGTCTGATTGGTATAGCGCTAAATAAATAGATTAGTTTAGGTAATATTGTCATCTTTATTATATTTGCTCGCCCTATCCAAGAGCATTTAATATTTTTCCAATTGGTTAGATCAGACTTAATTTGTGTGAAAAGTGGTCTGTAATTTTGCTCATAAAGTTTCTGATTTTCCCTTGGCAGATAGATTCCTAAATATTTTATATTATCAGTAGTTACTTTAAATGGAATTTCTCTTTGTAACTCTGACTGTTGGATTTTGTTAGTGATATATAAGAATGCTGATGACTTATGTGGGTTTATTTTATAACCAGCAACTTTGCTAAAGTTGTGGATTATTTCTAATAACTTTTTAGCAGAATCTCTGGGGTTCTCTAAGTATACCATCATGTCATCGGCAAAGAGTGATAATTTGGCTTCCTCATTGCCTATTCTTATTCCTTTAATCTCTTTCTCAGCTCTTATTGCTATAGCTAGCGTTTCTAATACAATATTAAATAGTAACGGTGATAGTGGGCAACCTTGTTTCACTCCAGATCTTATTGGGAATGGTTGCAGTTTGTCTCCATTACATATGATGCTTACTGATGGTTTTAAATAGATGCTGCTGATTATTTTAAGGAAAAGTCCATTTATTCCTATACTCTCAAGTGTTTTTAATAGGAATGGATGTTGGATTTTGTCAAATGCTTTTTCTGCATCTATTGAGATGATCATGTGGTTTTAGGTAATTTGGTTATTAATATGGCCAATTATATTGATAGTTTTCCTAATATTGAACCAACCCTGCATTCCTGGTATAAATCCTACTTGATCATAGTGTATTATCCTGGGGATGATTTTCTGTAGTCTTTTTGCTAATATATTATTTAAGATTTTAGCATCAATATTCATTAGGGAGATTGGTCTATAATTTTCTTGCTCTGTTTTCAACCTACCTGGTTTAGGTATCACTTACCATGTCTGTGTCATAGAAGGAATTTGGTAGGACTCCTTCATTCCCTATTTTATCAAATAATTTATATAGCATTGGGACCAATTGTTCTTTAAATGTTTGGTAGAATTCACATGTAAATCCATCTGGTCCTGGGGATTTTTTCTTAGGGAGTTGTTTAATTGCCTGTTCTATTTCTTTTTTCTGAAATGGGACTATTCAAGCAATTTACTTCTTCCTCTGTTAGTCTGGGAAGTCTATATTTTTGGAGGTAGTCATCCATTTCACTTAGGTTATCAAATTTATTGGCATAAAGTTCAGCAAAATAACTCCTTATTATTTCTCTAATTTCCTCTTCATTGGTGGAAAGTACTCCCTTTTCATTTTTAAGACTACTAATTTTGATTTAATTTTTCTTGTGCAGCATGAGAAATGTAAAAATATGTACAGAAGAATTGATCATGTTTAACCTATATTAGATTACTTGTTATTTAGGGGAAGAGAATGGGAGGAAAGGAGGGAGAAAAACTTGAAACATAAGATTTTGCAAGGGTGAATGTTGGAAACTCTTGAATGTATTTTGAAAATAAAAAGCTATTATTAAAAAAAATTCCTGTCTAGTTCTAATATCCAATATCTCTTAGAGATTTCAAAACATGGGCTGGGTGGCAGTAAGGAAAGAAATACCAGATGGCCTTCTTATGTGTAGCATGATACCATACCAAAAGTCAAGACCATTAAACTAAAGTAGCAGGAAATGAGGATGTGAAACATAAAATGTCCCTAAAAATGTCAAATAACATAAAGTATCCTATGCATAAACATGCATAGGATAAATTTACAATTCTTAGGAAAAGAGGGACAATTCCACTTCTCATGCCAATCTGAGTCTAGTGCACTTTGTATCTTAATCTCTTCTATAAATCCATTTCTACTTAAAAACAAAGTGTGTCAGTGGCCCTGTGCCATACTCAATCTTTTTGTTTTTCTCCTAAAGTTTACATTCAAGGGTAAAGGGCAAATCGAGCAAACAGATTGTGTATTTGCCCATCTGTTCAATTTCTGATGGAAGACCTTTAAAGGTCTTATCTTCAAACCTTTTTCTTTCTGTTTTTTCCTTTCAGTTAAAAATAGAAGTTATTGTTTTATTTCTTTTTCATCAGAGCTCTTAAGTTGTTTTTCTATAAATTTTATCCTTCAACCCCCGTTTTTATGCCAAAGTGGAAATGTCATTTGTTATACTTAGAAATTCTATTGTTCTTATAAAATAGAAAAGCAAAAAGCAACAAAAACAAAAAACAAACCTGAGCTTCAATCTAAACCAAGAGAGACAAAGTGGTACAGTGGACAGAACATGAAAATGAGAAAAAAGTTTTAGTCCCATCTTCCATTCTCTGAGTGAACTAGGAAGTTCCCTTTATCTCTTTAGTTCTTGGTTTATTCATCTGTGAAATAAGAAAACTGAGTATTCAAAAGAGTTGGTTCCTCCAGTCCCTCTGAATTTCTTAAAATTTCCCTCAAATCAAAGAGGTGCATTTAGTCAAGCTATATAGACAATAGAAAAATTTCTGCAACAAGCCACATAGACAATGACAAAAATTTTCTGTAAATTTTTGTTATTTACAGCAATTCTATTTTTTGTTGAAGTATTCCCAGTGGAATTTTTCTCCTTTATATCACAAAAAATAACATAATTATCAGTGTGATTCCTTAAGTAATTCTGTCTCATAACAAATCTTTGTCTTAAATAGATCTACAACCTACCTATAACCTATCTGACAGTTACACCAAAAGACTGGTTCCTGTCCTTAGACAAAAATCTGTAATCTCTGTGTGAATGAGGAAAAACAACTTTTAACTTGTTAGCAAAAGGCTAATAATTTAATTAGGGACAAAAATTGGTATGAGGAAATCACAAATTATCAAATATCAAATGATTTTAATAACTGCTATTTTTTAGCATATTTTGAAATATGTCATGGCTAGGTCCCCTTCATTCCCATTTCTCTTGCTTATTTCTTAGGAGATTCTTGGTTTCCTTCACATGAGTTCATGACCAAATAAGAAATAGAGAGGATTGCATAAGATTAAATGAATAATTTTGACCACATAAGTTTATATGTATATATATTCACAAACAAACCTAATATAGCAAAAATTAAAAGGGAAACAATTGGAAAAATCTTTGCAGCAACATACTCTGATAACGGTGTCTTTTCTGAGATATACAAGAAATTGATTCAAATCTATAAGAAAAACAACCATTATTCAACTGAATATATTGAAGACATATATTATATCTGAAGATAGTTACTATCTATAATCATATGAAAAAAATTCAAATTGTTCCCAAATTAGAAAATGAAAATTGAAAGAATTCTAAGATTACACCTCATACCCATCAGAGTACCAAGAATGACAAAAAAGGAAAACGATACTAAATGTTGGAGGATCTATGGGAAAACAGATACATGAATGTATTATTGGCAAACCTGTGAATGAGCATAATCATAAATACAAAAGCTTCTAAATAGTCCATGTCCTTTGATCCAGTTATACCATTTCTAGACCTACATCCAAAAAAGAAAAAGATCCTTTAGATATAAAAATATTTAAAGTAATTTTTTTGTGGTGCTGGCAAAAAAGTTGGAAACTAAAGAATGTCTATCAATTCATGTCTTTCTACATCTTTTTGAAATCATCTATTATTTCTTATAACTCATTTTTTATACTCCATCATATACCACCACTCATTCAGCCATCTTTCAATTGAAATGTCATAGTTGAGGGATATATTTTGTGATATTTTTGACTATTCTTTACAATGTTCTGCTCAATTATGAGGCAGTTGGGTGTGACAATGGGTAGAGTTCTGGGATTAAAGTCAAGAAGGAATGAATTCCAAATTGACTTCACATAACTACTAATTGGGTGACTGCGCAAGTCATTTAATCTCTCTTTGTATCAGTTTCCTCATCTATAAAATGGAGATAATAATACCGTCTAAGTCAAAAGGCTCTTATAAGGATAAAATTTATAGTGTGCTTTGTAAATCTTAAGACATGGAGGGATAGTTATTAAATTTACATGAGTCAAATCTGGAAGTGACATCTAAAATATCACTGAAAGAAATAAGCAGAGGCTGAAAGAACACTTGGGAAAAATTCACATTGAGTAAGGATTTATTTGGATTAGATAACCTTTACAATTCTATTTGAGATTTGAGAAACAGATACACTGTTTCATCAAAAATAGAACCATTCTGCCTATTGATTGTTGTAATAATGTTCCTTTCTAGTGAAAATAGGAACAAATCTGATGTATTTTGCCCCACTAATGTAGTACATGAAATAAAACAAAATAGAATCCTATGTTTTTGAAATGCAAATTAAATAACATAGGATTCATAATAAACACCCAAGTATTTTTGTTATTCTTTCCATGTTGCTTTTACTTGAATCTAATACAGGACATAATCATTGCATTCTAATTATTACATTAAAATATGTTTTAAATGTCAAGATGTTAGGTTTATTTTGTAATATTTTTACATCATATAGTAGAAAATTTATTTATTTTTGATATCTAAGAAGAGAGGATTGACCAATATGGTATTTATTTTTGCTTATTGTTTCTGGAAATGCTATTTATCCAGTTTGATGTGTAATTTAGAATCCATGTGGATGGCAATAAATGGATCTTCAGCAGTGTTCTTAATATTGAAGTAAGCACGACCATCACCAGAAACATAGATTTTAATTCCTGTACATTGGTTATCAATTTTATCTCCAGAAATGACATCACAGTAGGTTCCAGCAGGAAGACCAGTTTGTAGAGTTACTGACAATTCCCTGTAAAACAAAAGGCAAATTACCATTATAAAACAAGAACAGGAAATGTGTTCTAAAAACAAACAAATGTGGCTACCCTAAATGATTATTATTAATATGTCCTATAAATGAATTTGGACAGTCTTCAAATGGACCCAAAAAATTTAAGGATAGGACAAGATTTCTTAGCCGGTGATGAATTTTTGAAGATGAAGATTTGAACAAGAGTGGAAACTTCACAAAACGTGTATCTATAAAAGGTTTTCATTACAATCTTTTTGATAAATGAGAACATTTCAAATCTATGCAATCTTCCATTCAGGAAAGATCTATAATTTAAATTTGATCATTTTTAGCTTTTTCCTTGAGGAAGTAAAAAATGTTTTGGATTGAAGGCTAAAAAAACAAGTCATTGGTGCTTCAATGATTGAGATCTAAAGTTACCCAATGAAATTGTACTTTGATGTCACTGGCCATGGAAGATATTAATTTGAAAGACAAAAAGCTACAATTTTTGACAAGGCAATTATAAACTTGGTTGAATTTTTCCTTCTGTAAGCAGACTAAGAGACTAAGTGTTGGAGGTAGAAAACTCAGTTCTTAGTATGGCAGGTTCATTGATATAGGTCTGTTAAAGGATCTAAAATGCTAAGGCATATCCAGTTAGCCACAATATCACAAAAACTTTATATACCCTTTGTAAATTGCTGCTGCCAACTTATTCACTCTTAACAAGAGTGTGAGAAATTGGAAGATCTTTTTACTTGGGTTATATTTCCCAAAATTTAAAAATTAACTAAAATATAGAACTTTCCAACTCTACCTGGTATTATCACAACTACTATACTAAGATTTCCTTTTTTGTCTCTCTTCATTCATTTCTTTTGATTTCCTCCTATTCTAATAAAAGAATGGTTGTGACATGTCAGTTATCAAAGTTACTATTAGCATGATGATGACGATGATGAGGATGATGATGATAATGATGACAACAATGCATCCTTGTTCCCTCAATATTTGTTACCTGTTCAACAAACCTGTTGTCTTCCTAAAAATGCATAACTGGAATATCACAAGGATCTTGAGTTACTTGTCAGCATTAGAAATAATTTTTCATTGAGAATAATAAATTAGAATTGGAAGGGTTTTTTGAAATCATTTAGTCAAACTTACTCAGTTTTTTTAAAAATGGATCAAAGAAGGTCAAAGACCAAAAAGAAAGATTTCATATATGTCAAAATACTTACGGAAGCACTTTTGTGATAGCAAAAAAACTGAAAACTTACATACACTGAGGAATAGCCATAAGAAATGGCATGTATGAGGAATTTTGAAAACCAGGAGAAACCTAATAAAGTTATATAGAGTGAGGAAATTATAAATTATATATTTATTGTAATTATTATAAACAATTATTATAATCATGTAAATTAAAAAATATTCTAAAAGCAAGACACACTATGAACAACTTTAACAAGCAATCTAAATGTGGGAAATAAAACACATTTCCCCCTTCTATGTAGAGAAGTGAGGAGCCACTGTATGTAATGCTGCATCTACAATCCAATATATTCACTTGTACTGGTCATTGATAGTTTTTTTTTCCCTTAATTATGTATTGTGATTTTTGTGGTGGTTGTTGTTGATAGGAGTGATGGCCCTACAGGATGGGAATATTAAGAAATGACTATGATATAAAAACAAGAGGGATCAATAAAGCTTATATCATAAAAATAGATAATTTCAAAAATTTAAGAACAAATATGAAGCTAAAACCTGTTAAAAATCATGGGAGTTCTTTTGATATATTTCAAGAACAAAGAGCAACAAAGCAGAATTTTGAAGATGGATAGTGATATCTTTTTTATTAATACTCCCTTTGTTGTTTTCAAATATGTGAAGTATATAGAAAGGCTAAAAGAGGGAATTCCTCCAAGTTAGAAATAATCTGAAGGACAACTAGATAACATAGTAGATATAGCACTAGCTCCAGACTCAGAAAGAGCTGAGTTTAAATTTGATCTCAGACACAACACTCACTAGCTGTGGGATCCTGGGCTAGTCTCTTAAGCCCAACTGCATTTAAAAAAAAAATTACTTAAGCATGTACTTCAAGAAGTCTTGATTTTAGAAAATTTTTTTCTCTCTCCCTTTCTATCATCTTTCCTTCTTTTTTCCTCTCTGTCTTTACTTGGGAGCACCTATTCTAATCCCTAGATAGTATTCTTCAGAATATCAATAAAAGCATCAGATCACTCAAGAATATATTTAAAAGAACTTTTAAAAATTCACTTCTACTTACCAGTCATCATTGTTAAATACGATGAATCCTCTATTCCCTCTACCAAAAGCTACCTGGTTATTTCCATTGTCCCACCAATTTGTAAAAGGCTGGCCATCAACTACATTACGGAAAATAACCATGTTCCTGTAAACAGAATATACAAAATATTAATAAATATATTTGATTTTAATATTCTTTCTTCTTTTGTGAGGATATATATGTGTGTGTCTCTGTGTGTATGTAAACAGTCGTATTTCAGAGCAGTTTTAAAATATTAAAGATTAATACTGCTTTAAAAATTTTGGGATACTTATATATTAGTTGTTAAAAGAATGTCATTGGGCTAGTACAACTTTGCTTTCCTACCTTATTTGACGCCATCGGTGTTCACAAACCCAGTCATTGCCACAAGTAGTATCTGGATTGACAGTTACTCGTTTAATCACTCCATTTTCATTGGGTGGTCCAACCCAATCATTAATATCCTTAATTTGTCAAAACATAGACATGAGTATCAGTGATTTCATTTCTTTTGTAATCAAATCTTTCTAATAACTTTTCCAATCACAAGATTCTTTATGTAGTAGTCACTTTCTAAATATTGAAATTAAAAATACCTTTCCATTTACAAAATATCTTGGCCACCTGAAGCTTGACATCACTCGTGTAAATCCATAAGGATGAGCAAGCATAAATCCAACTCCCATTTTGTACAATCTGGAAGTTATAAAGCATGGTTATCAATGAAAAGAAAAATAATTTGGAGAAATTTTTGGAGAAATTGGAAAAAATTTGGAGAAAAAAGGTAGAGAACTCTACCAACTACCTGGGGTCCCAGAAAGTGAGAATGGAAGATCCTCCAGCTCCATGACCCCTCTGATTATCATGATTATCCACAAAGACAAGGGCTCTGTTTGAAGGCATGAAGGCCCAGCCTTCTCCCCAATTCCTGCACAAAAAAATAAGGAGTGTTTTATTTAAGGATCACAGGTAGCTCTCCTGGTCCTCTTTCCCTGTAGGGTACTCTTTGAAATAAACAGAAAACTTAATCCAGAATATCCATAGTGTACTGGAAAGAGAACTAAACTGAGAATCAGAACAAGTGGGATCAAATTCTGAATTAACCATGTACTAACAATTTAACCTCCAATGAGTCACCTCACTACTATGGCCATTAATTTCCATATCAATAAAATTAGTTTGATTCCCCAAGCTTTCTTTCAGCTCTACTATTCTAGAGACAAATTGAAACCCTTTGAGTCCTATATATGTTAGATGCTCATGTAGTATTTATATATTCTGTGTGAGACTTTGTAAAATAAAAGGATACTTAAGAATCTATATTAAAGCAAAGGGTGTCACTTCTGAGGCTCCAACATGTTATTTTTGTACTACAGTGATTTTTAAATGTTCATATTCATGTGGTTTTAGTATATCATAATAATAAAAAGCAGACAAATAACGTTTCTTCCTATCATGACTGAATTAAAACCTAGTGATTCTGTCTGAAGGTTCCAAAAATACATGTTTTTGAATTGACATCTATTTGTAACAAAAATGCCTAATTGATATCAATGTAGAATTATCCCAATTAACAGTGGGAACAGGCAAATAAATGCCTAAAATTTGTTACACATTCAGGAAAAATTTCATTGAATAGTAGTCCAAAGGTACCCTCTTTTTCATTTACTTTAAATAAGCCATCTTTTCTCCACTCCACTTGCGTAGAACTGTGCCCAGTTTTGCACCATATTTGAATTCTGTAACCCGACCATTTCCAAAGTAGTCACTGCTTTTAATTGCCTCACCACCTAGATCAATTACCTGTTAGAAATAAGAAAAAGAATATGATTTTTCATAGAAACTCCAAAAATAATCATCATATTAGCATTTTATGCCAACAATTCTAGTGCTCTATGCTATTAAAACGTTCAAATTAATTTTGTTTTAAGAGATGACTTGAATTTTTTCATTCTGTAAGGATGCTATTTAAAAGCATCAAATTATCTAGGCAATTAATATTTTACCCTGTGAAAATGCTGACCCAATCTAGGACTGTATAATCAAGATTAGTTCATAATTGGGCCAGCCTATAGAAAACACATATTTAATAAAAATTATCATTTTTTTCACAATAAATAAAATCATTGCATGAATACGCTGTCACTCAACTTCTGTTCCCAGCTTTTACACACATTTTATATTAGTACCTCCTGGTAAATGAATGGTCTGGCTCCTTCAGGGAACCAGCTTGTGTTTAAGTTCTTCAGCTTATCCAGAAATGCCTTCATGTCTCCAGGCCACATATGTTTGGAAGCATCAATTCTGAATCCTGCCACACCAATGTCAATCAGGTGGTTCATATACTCAGCAATCTTGGAACGCACATAATCTTTCTCCAGGGCAAGATCGAGAAGCCCAACCAAACGACAATCTCTAACCTGTACAAACAAGGATAGATGTGATACATGGGCAGCAACATCTTTTGCCTCCAGATTTTGAAGTGCTCATTTTAAACACCTGAGGCACAATGTAAGCATTTTTGGCTAGAATAATCTTAAAATTACTAGCTTCTAGAAATTGCTAATTTTTCTTTAGTGTAAAAAGAGTCCTGACTCCGGATTAGAAGAACTAGGTTCAAATTCTGCTTCTGATTTGTATGATCTTGGGCAAGCTATTTCTCCTCCCTGGGCCTTAGTTGTCTCATTTATAATATGAGAAGGTTGAATTACATGGTCAAAGTAGTTCCTTCCAATTCTAGATCTTATGACCCTATAATTTCATGTGGACCTGGAGGCAGTTTGGTATTGTGGATAGCAATCAGGGTTTGAAATCAGGAAAAAAAAAAACCTGTTCAAATGCTACCTCTGAGCAAATCATATAACTTCTGTGTCCTTTAGGGAATTCCTCCAAAACATAGAGGGTTGCAATTCTTCTAGAGAGTTCCCTATACTAATGAAGTCCAACTCTTTCTTTACTTTCTTTGGGACAATCGGGGTTAAGTGACTGGCCCAGGTTCACATAGCTAGTAAATGTTTGAGGCTAACTCTGATCTCAGGTCCTCCTCACTTCAGGGCCAGTACTCTATCCACTGTGCCACCTAGATGCCCCCAATAAATATTTTTTAGCTTTTTATTTTCAAAATATATGTAAAGATAATTTTCAACATTCATCCTTGCCAAATCTTGTGTTCCAAATTTTTCTCCCTCTTTCCCCTCATCCCCTCCCCTAGATAGCAAGCAATTCAATATCAATTAAACATGTGTAATTCTTGTAAACATGTTTCCATATTTATCATGATGCATAAGAAAAATCAAAAAAGCAATCAAACAACAACAAAAAAAGATGAAAATGCTATGTTGTGATCCACATTCAGTCCCCATAATCCTCTTTCAGAATGCAGAATACTCTCTCCAACACAAGATCATTGGAACTGCCTGAATCACCTCATTTTTGAACATAGCCACATCTATCATAGTTAATGACCACGTAATCTTCTTGTTGCTGTGTACAATAGTGTCTTGGTTTTACTCACTTCACTTAGTATCAGTTCATGTAAGTCTCTCCAGGTCTTTCTGATATCATCCTGCACATCATTTCTTAGAGACAATAATAGTCCACAACATTTATATACTATAACTTATTCAGCCATTCCCCAACTGATGGGCATCATTCATTTTTCAGTTCCTTGCCATTACAAAAAGAACTGCTGCAAACATTTTTGCACATGTAGGTCCCTTTCCCTCTTCTATGATCAATCTCTTTGGGATACAGTCCCAGTAGAGACACTACTGGATCAAAAGATATGCACAGTTTGATAACCCTTTGGATATAGTTCTATCCAATAAATACTTTTTATGAATTTCTATATGTGAAGTATTATGTTACCAAAACACAACTGTCCTCAAGAAATTAATATTCTACTAGGGTAAATGAAACATGTACATATATAAGTACATGCAAATTTATTGGAGGAAGGGAGTGGGTTGGAAATACCCAAAACTGGAGGGACCAGATAATAACTTGTATAAGAGATAGTGCCTGAGCTAAATTTGGAAGGCAACTAGAAACCTCAAGATGTGGAATTAAGAAAGAGAGCATCTCAGACAAAGGCAGTGTTTGGAAAGAAAATGTCATGTACAGGGTACAGCAAACAGGTCAGTATGGCTGACCATAGAGTGGGTGAGGGTAAGGAATATGAATAAGTTTGTAATGATAGACTGGAGCCAAATGGGAAAGGGCTTTAAATGCCAAAAGAAAGATTTGTACTTGATCAGTAAGTAATAGGGAGCCACAGAGATGACTTAAATGAGTGACATAGTCAGACCTGTGATTTAGAAATATCAATTTGGGACCTAGAATATGGATTAATAATAGAGAGATGGGAAGCAGGAGGACCAAATAAGAGAGTAACACTATAATCCAGGAGATAAGGACATTGATATTCATGTACATAAACCATATAGGCAGTAAAGGATAGCTGGGAACATAGGATTATGCAAATCAGATAGGGCTGGTAACAAAAATTGGGTTCAGATAAATCATATATGGCTAATTACCACTAAAAATTTACCTGATAAATATCATTGTAGTTTTCAACGTCCCCACTATAGCTTTTACATTTGCCATCATTAAAATCCCAGGCAGAATATGGAACATCAGGAAAGTCTCTTAATCCAGGATTGAAGTAACTTCCACAGGTGCTACTTGTTCCAGAACTCACACCATTCCCACACATATGATTCACTACAGCATCCACATAAATGCGCACCTGCAAAAAGCAAGGTTCGTGTTTGAAGCTTGACAAACAGAATGTCACTGAAATGACTTGAACTCTCATTTTCTGAGTCAGTGTGCTGCACTCCTTCTACTTTGGGATACTAGCTATTTTTCTTCCTTATTTAATGAATTATAATGAATGTTAATGCAATTTGACAACATCTATTTCACTTAATTTATAAATCTGTCTTCCTGGTCTCATATAATTAAGCCATGAAACTCTGTCTTTGGTCTCTGCACCTTAAATAAATCAGACTAGTCCTAAAAACCAATGGTCACTAATTGTATATAAATAGGGTGTGAATTATTCAAGGGTAAAGTAAATAGAACTAAAAAGAGAATATATGCAATGACTATAAAGGTACAAATAAAGGTATAAACACAAAGGACACTTCTGAAGCAAAGCTAGAGACTGACAAATTGTAATGACCAATCTTAACCTATGAAAGGTGCTTTAGGCATTCCACTAGAGGCACTGTATCAGATGGTTTTGCTTAGCAATATTTTATTTTATTTTATTATAACAAAGGGGAAGAGAGGGATGCACAGTCTCCCTACCTTATGCGCTCACAAGAGTAACAACTTGTATTTGTATTAGGCATAATAGTTAGTACCATTTGATCCTTTCAAACCCCCTGTGAAGCAAGCAGGGTAAACAGTATTATCCTTATTTTATAGACAAGGAAACTAAATCCCAGGGAGGATAAGTGATCTGTTCAATATCATTTAGTTAGAAGATAACAGGGTTTAAGAACAAATCTGATTATAAGTCTATTATACTATGTTGTCTCTTGTAAAAGATCCACATTGAACCCAAAAGAATCAAGCAAACAGGAAATATATAACTAAATAAAACTAATAGGACAATAGTAATTATACCAAGCTAACAATTATATAGCACTTATTATGTCCCAAACATTGTGCTAAGCCCTTTACAATTTATTCTCTCATTGGATTCTCACAACAAACCCAAGAGGTAGATGTTATTATTAGTCCCATTTTATAGATGAGAAAACTGAGGCAGACAGGTAAGTGATTAGTTCAGGGTTACAAAACTAGTAATTGTTTGAAGCCAGATTTTGATGCAAGTTTCTCTGACTCCAGGTCCAGGTCCAGCCACCAGCTGTCAAGAAGATGACAGGTACTACTAGTAAGCTTGACAGGACGCATGATTTCTTTTAGCAGCAGAATTTTGAACATTTATTTAGGCAATGAACCTAACTTAATATATTCTTCTTCCTTCCAGTTATAACATAACAAATACTACTGCAGGGTACACTTCAAGGCAAGACACTGAAAATGCAAACAAAAAACCAACCAATTCTAATTTTAAGCTAATAATCACCTTTTCTCAAAGTTACTACCTTATTCCCAGAACTATTTCCCAAGAGAACAGATTAAATATATTTTGATTGTCTTGGGTGAGAATATCCTTATACCCACACACAACCAATCTATCCATTTTGGTCAATTTAAAAAAGTCAGTTAATTCATTTAATCAGTTTAGCTAAACTGACTAAATTGATTATGAGTAAGTGTATTTGCTATCCATTGGAGAGACTCACTCTAAGAGACTCTTTAAAATATTATAAATATGTATATATGTAATATAAATTTATAATAGCCTATCAAAATGTCTATCAACAGATTGGTTAGAAGAGTAAAAGGTTTCTAAGTAGAAAGACTTAAAGTATAACTCTAAAAAGGACTGATGAACAACATCTAGTTTTGATTTAGAATAGGGAAGGGTAGTTTTTGAAATTATTCATTTTTCCAAGTTTAATTAATGTTTTTTTCCTCAGTAAGACACAGGCCAAATCTACTATCTAGGTTTCTTTGACTTACATTCTCTCTGGTAAATAAATGAATTCCAAAAAATGATAGCTACTAACTGAATTGGAAAGAGAGAGAAAGAGAAAGAGAAGAGAGGGAAAAGAGGAGGAAGAGGAGAAGGAAAAGAGAAGGAGAAGGAAAAGGAGGAGGAGAGAGAGAGAGAGGAGAGAGACAGGGAGAGAGACAGAGAAAGAAGAAAGAGAGAAGAGAAAGAAACAGGGACAGAGAGAGAAGAGAGAGACAGACGGAGAGACAGAGACAAAGAGAGAGGGAGGAGAGAGAGAGCGAGACAGAGAGACAGAGACAGAGACGGACAGAGAGAGAGTTAGTTTTTACTGGGTGGAAGAGTTACAAGACAGAATAAGAGTTGTACAGGGACTGAAAGACATAGATGTTCAAATCTGTTCTGCTAGAGGAAATCTCCAATAGCATGAGATCACAGGGACATCAAAATATTCAAAATTTAGATGGAGGGAGCATGAGTGGAAAAAGGAAAGTTAACAATGTAATCTCTTGAACCATGGAATAAGGGTTCTTTATTTTTGTTGGTCATTGATCCTGTAAATGATGAAACCAATGACCCTTTCTCTGAATGACATTTTAAAGAACCAAAGGAAATTCTAAATTTCAGTTAGAGTTTGGTGAAAATAAAGATGCAATTTTATGATATCCAAGTTCATGGACCCCATGAAATTAATCAAGAGACCTTTTGGGTATTTGTGGGCCCCAGAATAAAAACCCTTGATTTAAAGAACCACTTAAAGTAGTTATCCACTTACTCCAACATTGTTGCATCTTGTCACCATGTCTCTGAATTCATCTTCATTTCCAGACCGTGTGCATATCTTGTAGCTAACTGGCTGGTATCTTTCCCACCAAGGTCTTGAAGGATTATTGATCACTACATTCTCATTTGGAGGTGAAATCTACATTTTAGGAAGAGTAAAGGATTAGTAACACATAGATCATATTTTGTGTTATATTTATAAATGTTTCAAAATCCACTGACATAATGAATTGTCATATAGTATTAGATTTTAACAAGAGTTTATTTAGATAGAAACCCTTATTTTCATAGCATTATAACTGTCCTTGAAAGGTCCTTTTACATTCATTAACTTGTAGAATCATAGATTTAGAAAAGTCATAATATATAATCACCCACAGATAAGAAACCTGAAACACAAAACTTCAAACGGACTTGACCAAGCTTACAAAGACAGTAAGTAGCAGAAGAAAGATTTAAACTCAGATCCTTTAACACTTGGTCCAGTGCTTTTAGAGTAGCTAGTTGGCATAGTAGATAAAGCACTGGACTTGAAGTCAGGAAAACTCATCTCCCTGAGTTCAAATATGGCCTCAGATACTTATAAGCTATATGACCTTGGTCAAATCACTTAACTCTGCCTCAGTAAAAAGACCTAAAAAAAGGAAATAGTAAACTACTCCAATATCTTTGTTTCCCCCCAAAAAAATTGGGGTGATAAAGAGTCAGACATGACAGAACAACAACTATCAGTGAATTTGCCTCTGTACAACATTGCTTTTTAAAATGGTAATTAATAATGATAGGTAGCATTTATAAATAATTTATAAAGTTTGCAAATCACTTCACAAATATTAATTCATATTTATTATTACAACAATCCCAGATAATAGGTAATAATAAAAGCTGCTGTTATTATCCCCATTCTACAGATGAGGGAACTGAGGCACACAGAGGTTAAAGGATTTGCCCATAATCACACACCTAATGTCTGAGATGTATTTGAACTCAGGACTTCATGATTTCAGGTCCCAGGCTCTATACACTACACTGCCTACTTCTTACAACTACAGGGATACCTCAAGATCTTCTGGTCCAACCCCTTCATTTTATTCTCTTTTTTACAATCATAAATTAAAGTTATTTGTTGTGCCTAGAACATGAATATCAAATAAATTTTGAAGTGTACATACCTGAACACCCCCGAAGCCATTGGGAGCTAGGTAACGCTCACATTCGAGAGCAATGTCATCCCAGCGCCATTCAAATAAGTGGACAATAGATGTTCGACCAGGTACGGTATGGGGGTTGTACTGTGCCCAGCAGACCCCAAGGACTGAAAGCAACAGCAAGAGCCTCATTTTGCTTTGAAGTAGTTAGTACTCTTTTCAGCAACCATTTATACTCCTATAAGAGACAAACTAGCAAATATTAATTTGAATGGAGAGTTCTTGGAACACAGACTTATTTGTATTCTGAAAAAGATTACAAGTAATGCAAAATTCAACAGGTGAAAATAGTCTGTAAAATTTCCCAGGACCATAACCACAAATAACCTTTTAGGACTTAATGTTTGTCTTATTCAGAGAATATTAGACATACCAAGCATCTGGAACTTTAATTTATACTGACAATATTGACCCATCTGTTATTTAATTTGGATCAGACTTTATTTTTAAGATCTTTCATTCACAAAAGAAAAATAACAGTTAATGCCAATTGAGAATATTACATACTAATTAATAAATGCTGAAGCATGATCCTTCTTTCGAGAAAATAAACTATTCAATCTTGTATTCTTTTGCAAAAAAAAAAAAAAAAAACACTCTTATTTAATGTTTTTCATCCAAATCTAATATTTTCCCAGAATTGAACATACATGAATTGAATGAAAAGATCATACTCTTTCCAATTTCAAAATTCTAACACAGATATCTATGAAGTAGTTTCTTTTAATTTTCTTAGAACAAACCTTAAAAGTCATATGACCATCTAATTCAATCTCTACCTGTAAAATACTGTTTTTGTTGTAGGATTTCATGAAAAACTGTCTAAAAGTTTAATCATATAAATGAAGTGGTTGAATAGATATGAATGGATAATTCTAAAAAGACAAATTGAAAACTATTAACATGCACATAAAAGATTTTCCCATATAACTAATAAGACAAACATGAATCAAAATGAATCTAAGGTTTCGACATCACATCCAACCAACTGGCCAAGAAGACAAATTATGGAAATCAATGAGGAAAGGGCTGCCTAAAGATAGGCACATAATACACTGTTTTATGGAACTATGAATTGATCCAACTATTCCAAAAAGACTAACTTTTTAAAAAATATAACTAGGACATCCATAATCTTTGTCCCAAACATTCTGACTGCTGGATATACATACGCCATAGGAAAGTCAAAGCTCTGGCTTCATTACTAATAAGTATCTTGTCCTTAGTCAAGTTACCATCTCTCCGATTCCAAGGAGAAGGATACTTATTTGAAACCACTGATAATATTCTACACATCTCACATAATTGTTGGGAGGAAAGTATTTAACTTAATGGCATTTTATAATTGGAGTAGAATATTACCATCTTATCATTTAAAGGAAATGATATTGTGATAATGAGGTATCCTTGGTAACCATTGGGTACAATTTTTTCTTAATTAACAGGTGAGGAAACTAAGACCCTGAGTAGTAGTCATTTGTCAGAAATCACACTCCTACTAAGGAGCAAAATCAAGATTCAAATCCAAGCTTTCTGACTTCAAATTCAAGATTTTTTCTACATTCCTACATAACCTCCCAAATTATTTGGGTTTGGTATTGAATGGTTCCAATTGCATTTGGCAAGACTCAAAAAAGCAATTTCAGAGAATGGCACTTACCTAGGATCATAAGAAATGTCTTAATAAGTCATCAAACTGAGATCTTCTTGTCTCCAAGACCCACAACCTCCAGAGGATATGAAATGTTAAGGCATTTCAAACCTAACTTTTTAAACTATGCACCTATCAATGAGAGTCTGATGATGGGGAAATTGCTTGACTTGGGAGGTTCTGAACTACCATACTAAAAGCCAGTCCAATGTTGTTGGATCAACAAGTGAAGAATAAAAATCACATTTCAGTAACATGATTTGGGTACCCTAGAGAGCTCATTATAATTGTTTTACTTATAAAATTAGTGTTTTATTTTACTCTTTTAACAATCCAGCCATACATTTTTTTCTTGTTCGCTTTCTTTTTTCTAATCCTCACTACTGAGTAAAAGATTTGCTAGGTGTAAAGGATTTTCACAGTGCAAAATACTTTACAATTATTATTTGATCTTTATAATAGTCCTGTGAGAGAGATGTCATTATCATTGCTACTTATAGATGAGGAAAGAGCAGAGAAAGCTTAAGTGAATTGTTCAGTATTACATAGCTGGTGTTAGAGACAGACTTTGAACTTAGATCTCAGGGACTCCAAGTCCAATGCTCTATCCATCTTCACTACTCCATCTCCCAACCTCTACACATTTTTTCCTAAAATAGCATATACTAAACCTATCCTTGTATTTCCGCAAGCCCATAATTTCATCAAACTTTGCACTTATAAATATTTCTAAATTTGCAGCAATCTCTAAAACCTACTTGTTTAAGAGGAAGGAGAAAGAAGGAGGCTGGCAGGTAGCCCTTGAATCAAAACTCTCTTCTTTAATATTTCCATTCTTCAGTGTTTGATAAACCACAATAAGTTTTTGAAACCATTAAGCTATTGTCTCCTTTGCTAGAATAGAAAAAAAGGAACATTAAAGGCCATTTATGTCCAACCCCATAGTTTCTAGATGAAATGAGAGCAGTAAGAGGTAGGACTGCACCACAGTATTTATCATCTTCCCTCTAAATCAAGTATCCCTCTCATTTTTAACTGTCATGGACTTTTTAATAAAGGAGTGTCACTCTCTAATGTGTCCTTAAATAAGGAAGATAAAGACAGTCCAGCTGGTGGGTCTGATGTTTTTAGATAAGGATACCGAAATGCCAGAGTTTAACTGACTTGCCCAAGATAACAGAGTCAAAAAATGGCAGAGTCAAAATTCACACCAAGTTCTTCTGACTCCAAATCCAGGGACAAATTCAATCACAAAATGCTGTGTTGATGAAAAGAAAAGATGAACTCTTTTTTTAAAAATTTAAAAAATTGAATAGAGTGGCAAAGGATTTCATTTTGGCGGTTGGGGGTGAGTTGAAACCAATAAAATTCAGTAACCTTAAAGAATTTGAAATTTCATTCTAATAAAACAGTACTGATGATGATGATAGCTAGCATCCTTTAAGACTGGCAAAATATATGTTATTTCATTTGATCCTCACAATTGTGTGAAGCAAGTACTCATTATCCTCATTTTACAAATTAGAAAAATGAATTTGTTAGAAGTTAAATGACTTTTCCAGTGTTACAGTGTATGTGTATAAGTAAGTCATCAAATTCAACTTCTTGTCTCTAAGATCTGAAAGCTCTGGGGGCAGAGAAATGGTAAGGCATTTCAAACTTATTTATTACTAAACATGTAGAACATAGTTGACATATACTGTTGACATATACTGGTAACTCCTACCACATGGGAACCTGAGAATCTGAAGACAGAGAATTGCTTGAGTTTGAGTTCTGAACTGACCCTCAAACCAATCCACTGTTTGCTCCAGGTCCAGATATCAATGTGGTGATCCCCCAAGAGCATAGAGTCTCCAGGCTGTCTAAGGAGAAGCACACAAGTATCATGAAAAAACAAATAAAGATCAAAACTCTCCTTATATTAGGATGTGGCTGGTGAATGGCTGCTACAACTCTGGCCGCTCTCACACACATAAATGAATAAATACTTATTGCCATGCACACACATATACAGAGAGTATACAGAACACTGTAAGCTCTTACAAGGTCCTAAAATAAAGTTTAAGTAAAAAGAGATCTCTGTTCAGAATGCTTACTGTTCCAAACCATTTGGTTCCTATAATATGCCCCACTCAAAAGCAGTAATCCTAAACTAACAAATGTGTCCCATAAGCTTTAGTTTGCTTTTCTGAAATCCCTTCCCACTTTTCTTATAAATTGCAATGTTGGATTCTGTTGCACCTGGATAAGGTGCAATTCAACACAGGTTGCCCCAGGACCAACCTGGCTGTTGCAGATCAGAAATAGTTCCCAGAGCAACTGAATCAGTACAGCAGTAGCAGTTTCCAGTATTTTCAGTGTATAGATGTTAAAGACTACTTAAAAGGTTAGGATGGGTCTGTCATACTTGGGTGAGCAAGAGCAGAGAAGAGAAATAGAGCAAGTCTATTTCTGCTCCATCCCATCTCTATCCTCCCCAATGCCTCATCAAACCAAGGGCATTCATTAGGAGCCACTGAATCAACAGCAGCAGAAACTGCTTCCAGAGCTTTCAGCTCACAGACAGTAATGGGATTAAACAACTAATCAGAAGGAAATTTTGGGAGTCTCTTTACTAACACTAAGGTTAACGCTGAGGTAGGACTCAATTGCCTTCCCCATAATCACATCCAGGTTGCATCCCTGAGTGAGGAGGAGCACTAGCATACTAGCATACTAGCAATAGGAAGAAAAGGGGATAAGAGAGAAGGGGGAGAGGCTGATAAAAAAGAGGAAATTAGTAACTATGGGGAAAAAATTAATATAAGTTTCTGTTAAAGGCTTTATTTCTTAAACATAAAGAAAACAATAAAATTATAATAAAAGCCATTCCCCAATTGATAAATGATCAAAAGGTATGAAGGAGTTTTCAGCTGAAATAGTCAACATTATTGGAAAATGCTCACTATTGACTAGAGAAAAGCAAATTAAAACAATTCTGAAGTACTACCTCAGAACTATTAGATTGGCTAAAAAGACGTTAAAGGAAAATGACAGAAGTTGAAGGGAATTTGGGATGGAGGGAAGAAGACAATAATATAGTCTTGGTGGAGTTGTGAACTGATTCAACCATTCAGTAGAGCAATTTGGAACTATTCCCCAGAAGCTATGAAAACCTGTATACTCTTTTGATCTAGCAATACCACTACTAGGTCTATATGCCAAAAGAGATTTTAAAAATAAAACAAAAAGGAAAAGGACTCATATATACAAAAATATCTGTAATCCCTCTTATCTGGGAGCAAAAATACTGAAAATTAAGTGGATGCTCATTAATTGGGGAATGATTGAATAAACTGAGGTATATGATAATGATGGAATACTGTTGTGCTATAAGAAATGATGAACAGAATGCTCTCAGAAAAAATAGGAAAACTTCCCATGAGATGATGCAAAGTGAAATGTACTATTTAGAAAGTAACAGCAATATTGTAATATGATCAGCTGTGAATAACCTAGCATTTCTCAGCAATATAATGCATTATTCAAGATAACTCTGAAGGACTTATGATGAAAAATATTGAACATATCCAGAGAAAGAATTGATACAGGTTAAAGTATACTTTAAAAAATACACAATATTTTATTTGCTCATGTTTTAAATTTTATTTACCAGGATAACTCTAACCTCACTTAATTACAAGATAACACAGAGGTATAAAGGAAACATTACACAGCCATTGTTTAACAAGTTTTCAGCCAGAGGTATTCCTTTAGGCAAAGAAATTTCTTTTCCAATATGGAAATAGTCTTTTTCATTACTCTTGGACCCAAGCTTAGGGCCTTATGTCAATACATGTCCATTGCTCAAAGTGAAATATAAACATTTTCGAAGCAAATCATTCTTTTACTATAGCTGCCTTTGATTTTTCACGCATCTGAACATACTCTTCCCATTTACATTATCAAAGAAATTTGGAAAAGCAAAAATCATTAGTGTAATACTTTTGCAAAATATCTTAAAGAACTCATTTATTTGCTGATGGAATTATTGAACAGATAATTACAAAATCAATTATTAAAGATAGCTCATAAAGTATCTATCATCCAATCACTTTTTCATCATAAATTGAAGATATTTTCCAGTGAAACCACATCTTTAGCTTTCCCTCATACAATAAACAGATATTAAGATTCTTAAATATTTTAAATACTAGAGAACCATTTCTTTTTATATCAAATGACTTCCTATATTTGTCTAATAAAACATGATCTTCTCTCATATTTTCTTAAAATCCTTCCAGGTGGTATATGTGGGTATTTGTGCAGTGCATGGGTCACAATGAACTTATACATTTCTAAATTTGCCCAATACTCTCGAGGACCGAGGATTTTTTGTTTTGCTTTGTTTTGTTTTTTGGTGTATGTTTTCTTTCACAACATAACTATTATGAAAATGTTTTGCATAACTACACATATATAACCTATATTAAATTTCTTGCCTTTTCAGTGTGGTTAGGGGAATTAGGAGGGAAGAAAGGAAAAAATCTGGAACTCAAAGTTTTAAAAACAAATGTTAAGACAAGGAACTGGAAATTGAGTAGATGCCCATCAGTTGGAGAATGACTAAACAAGTTATGGTATGTAAATGTTACAAAATATTATTGTTCTATAAGAAACTATCAGCAGGATGATTTCACAAAGGCCTGGATAGACTTGCACAGATTGATGCTAATTGAAATGAGTAAAAACAGACTTATATGACATTCAACTTTGATGGACATGGATCTTTTCAGCAGTGAGGTGATTTAGGTCAATTTCAACAGACTTATGATGAAGAGAGCTACCTGCACCCAGAGAGAGAAATGTGGGGACTGAATGTGGATCACAACATATTATTTTCAACTTTTTGTGGTTGTTTTCTTGTTTTTCTCATTTTTTTTTTCGTTTTGATCTGATTTTTGTTGTTATTATTCAGCATGCAAAATGTGGAAATATGTTTAGAAGAATTACATGTTTAATCTATATTGGATTGTTTGTTGTTTAGGGCTTGGGGGTACTGAGGGAGAAAAATTTGGAACACGAGGGTGAATGTTGAAAATTATCTGTGCATTTGTTTTTAAAATAAAAGGCTATTATTAAAAATGCAAAATTAAAAAAAATTCTAGAAAAAAACAAATGTGAAAAATTGTTTTTACATATAACTAGGGAAAAATAAAATACTAAATACATTTAATCAGAAACTTTAAGAAGACAGACTTGATTCTACTCTCCTATAGACAAAACTAAATATTTGTTAAGTGGGCAATAGAAAGAAAGATTCCTCCACCATGATTACCACTTTGGGTATTTAGCAGAGTGAGCTAAATCAGTAGTTGTCAATTATTTTGTACATATACCCTAAACAGTAAAAATATACACCCCTGATATCTGTGTATTTATTTCTTAATGATATGTACTTATTATTATTCCAATGTATTATTTACCTTTCATACCATATATGAAACTAGAAATGTAAAAGAATGAGATAACATGCAATAATATAAGAAATATATTAATAGTTTTACATAAACCAGTTTTTATTTTAATGAGAATAATAAAATCATTTAAAAATAAATTATGAGTTGGAATAGTTTATTGTATATATAAAACATTTGTTAATATACTAAAGACAGCATTTTGTGTTTCATGTGGCTAAGCTTGGAAGAAGGCAGGAAGAGGAAATGGAGAAAAGAAAATATAACATCCTTTTTATAAATAGCATTTTATTTTTCCAAATATACATACATAAAAGATAGTTTTCAACATTCACTTTTGTAAAACTTTGTGTTCTAAATTTTTCTTCCTCCCTCTTTTATGCCCTTTCTATTCAAAATAGCAAGCAATCTGAGATGGTAAATATGCACAATCCTTTTAAACATATTTCCAGAAAATATAATATTCTAACCTGAAGAATCTAATATTTGTTCATTATAGAGCAAAATTGCAGTCACCTAGGACTTTATTAGAGCAGTTTAAAAGGTATTAAGTTACTGAAATAGAAAAAAAGTATATCTAAGTCAAACTAGACAACACAATGCACAAATCATTCAACTTGGAAACATATCTAAATTCAAATCCTTCTGCAGGTATTTACTATCTATATGCCTATATGCCTAAAATGAGAACGATAATAGCATTTACATCAAAAATTGTGAGGATCAAATGAGCTAGCATAAGTTACTTATTACTATAAATAAACAACATTAAAGGAAGACTCCAGTGTCAATTAAGGGTTGATCTATATGTGTGGCTTTTGTGTGCTTGTGTGTATGTGTATGAGAGAAAGAATTTATTCATGCACAAAATACATAAGATTATAAAGAAAACTAATGATATTGAAATAGTTATCAAAATATTTTAAAAGAATTCATGGACCCCAAAAGAAGCAGCTTAACATAATAAATGGTATTAATTCAGCCTTTTCCTTCATCTTCCTTAGTAAATCAGTTCTAGTTTTCTTCTAAGCTAATAAAAGAATAAAAAAAGTGATCCTTTCTTAGAAGAGCAAAGAAAAAGTCACCAAGGTAACACAATATGCTTCTGAGAAACTTAATATTGTACAGCCCTATTCTTACCCCTCTGCCCCAGGATTATACATTTAGAATAGATGGACTCACTTTCTCAGCATAGAAATGTCAGTTCTTGAACATGGTGCTTCTAACTTCCTCCATGCCCCAGCTTGGCTCTGCCTTAAGTGAGAGTCAATCACAAAAATCTTTTTGTTTTACCAAGGAAGTGCTCATCATTGGGCTGGAAAGTGATAGGCTGTCCAATTCTACCTTTTGTCTAGGTGAATGCTGGACAAAATTATTTAAAAAAAAAATCAAAACCAATGAATAGAGAAGCAATAAACTTAATTGCTCCTCATTATAGACTTTCTTAATTAGGTAATGCTTCTTACCATCCCTTTTTCCTGTTATTGTTAGATTTTCCTGTATTCATTTAAAAAAAAAAGAGCCAGTGCATTTCATTAAGATCATAGCTTAAATTCAAAGTCTAATCTAACACTCTCATTTTACAAATGGTGATTTGCCCAAAGTCACACAAATAATAGTGCCAGAGGCAGGATATGAATCCTGTTCAGTGTTACAAGGCTAGCACTTCCTCAATTATATCAACCTATATCTCTCCAATTCAACAAGTATTAATTGAGAGCTCTTACTATGTGCTAGACACTCTGCTAGATGTTCAGAGTATGAAGACAAAAACTGAAACAAAACCTATCCTCAAGGAGCTTATTTTCAAATTAAATCATTAAACCACCCATCAACAAATATTTATTATTATCTGCTTTGTTCCAGGTACTATGCTAGGCAATATGACACAATATAAAAAGGAAAATGCCCCCTGCGCCTTAAGGAGCTTTCAAACTAATCACAGGATACAACATGATCCTATTCTACTTTATAAAAACTTTTTGATACTGTATATACTGAGTGCTATTAAAGCTGGCAAAACGCTTCACATAAATTATTTCATTTGAGTCCTACAACAATCTTGTGAGGTGAGGTAGGTACTGCAGAGCTTATCAACTCCATTTTACAGATGAGAAAACAAAAGTTCAGACAGTTGAAAAGACCTATTCATTCAAGCCCAGACCTTCATCCACTCTGGGAGGGAACATGGAAGTAACTCTTACCACCACCACCACCAAAAAAAAAAAAAAAGTTATATAAATCTTCAATGCCATGGAAAAGCTTCTAAACAAAGACAACATTAACTCCAACAGAAAAGCTGAACATCTACACCAGACTGTCTTCCCATTCCCTGGCTAGAAATTTTATATTAACTATTGAACCACCTAGCTATTCCTATAGAAAAATTTTTGGAATTAGATTTTGTTTCATTAAATTATAAATTTAGCCTGTTATTTCCTAAAGAACTGGAAGAAAACATTGCAACATTACGGTGACTCACTGTATGCAGAGTTGTAAAGACTCTTGATTCCCTGCACGTATTTCCCACAGCAAAGTCAGAGGTCCCAAGCATGACCAGGGACTTTACAAACAGCAGTAGGCAGCTTTCTGTTTGTGCTCCTGAACTTCAACACGAATACTTAGCTGTCAACAAGCCTGAAACCAATTTCAAAACACTGAACTGCATCAAATTACATACGCAGAACAATTTATTTCAACAGAAAAGAATCTATACACACTGGACATTTAAACAACGGGAACAACTTGCCCTATTTCTCCTTTAAAGCAGAGATCCTTCGGGTTCGTAACCTCACCTGCTAATTCAGGAGACAACACTCTTCAATTGCTTGTCACCCAGCCTATCTTCCTCCGCTGTGTAGTAGGGACTGCCCAGTACCTAAAAATGAACAGCTCTTTCAGCCTGCCCAAAAGAATCCCTTCCCTTCCTCCATGTCTTAAAGGACCAGTAATCTAAAGTAATAAACGGGGGTCAGTAGTCAGATGGCTGGAAGGCAAAGCCTTCTGAGAGAACATACAAGCTAAATACATATGAGGATGTTTGAATAGACAGAAATAGGGACAGATAAAAACAGAGGAAAGAGAGAGAAAAATACTGAAAGAGAGAAACAGAGACACATATACAAACAAAGGCTGAGACAGAAAGAGACAGATTTGGGAGAAAGGCCAGAGACACAAGGAGATCACAGACTAATCTCAAGCTTTTTTTTTTTTTTTTTTTTTAAAGAATATGAAGGGGAATATGGCCTGTTTATTTAAGAGATCTTTGAAAGTCAAAGGTCATTAAAAAGCTTTTCAAAAATATCCACATCTATTTACAACTTCCCAGAGAACTGTAGGTAAGAGGGGCCAAGAAAGAGCCCAGGAACCAGCCAGCAGACCAAGGTGGGGAATAGAATTGTAGGCTATATGGCTAGCTTTATGTCTCTAGGCCCTAAGGGAGGAACCAGGAAAGTATTCCAAGTCAGGGCTGCTGTTTCTAGATATTCTAGATATGTGTATATATATACATACATACATATATATGTTTATATATATATACATAATTGTACCAGTGTGCATACACACACACATATGGGTCAATGGATAATGCTGGAATTTGACTTCAGTAAAGGTGATACAAAAAAGAATAAAATAGAAATGGTTTGGATTTCAAAGGAGATGATGAAGAGAAAAAAAGGTTTAGGGCTCAAATATCTGGACTTTCATTCTAGAGGATGGGTCATAAAGACAGTGAACCAAGGAACTTAAAGGATTGAGATGGAATACTCTAGCATAAAGTAAATTGCTCTGGGCATGCGGGCATCTTGTTTAAAGTTTAAAAACTAAGACATAAGACACATTTTTAAGCTTAATCTGCATTAGCATTTTTATCATCAGTTTCTTAGTCTAAATCAGCAAACAGTCAATCAAGAAGCAATTTCTATCATATGCTGATTTTTTCAGTGTAAAGGCTCAAATTGAAAATTTCAACAATAGGCTCCACCAATGTTTCTAGGACATCACAGAAGTCTTAAGTCTCTCAGTCAATAAATATTTATTAAACACCTACTAGCAATCTGAAACCAAGATAAACACTGGGCATACAAATTCAGATAGAAAGGCACCTTCAAGGGACTTATGTAATGAAGTAAAAGGGTCAGACAGCTAGTAAGTCTGAGGTAGCATTTGAACTCAGGAAGATGAATCTTACTGACTTCAGGCAGTTTGTCCACTCTCTTTGAAGAATATAATGGAAAACGAATTAGGATATCTAATTTAAATATCTATCTATCCACATATGTATATGTATATGTATGTATACATATTTACACATATATATATACAACTTACAGAAGTCATAAATTTTTAAATGATATAAGAACATTATAAACTAAAACTGTTGATGTTTTACTGTTGTTTAGTTCTCCATTCTAATTTCAGAACAGATGTTTACTCTTTTATATATTAGAGATAATTTCAAAAGTAATTACCAACATGTTTCATATTCTAAGGACATTTTATCTAACTAGAATTTAAGTTACTAACTACAAAGCAAGATCACTCCTTGTGTTGAAAATCAGGCAAAAGTAAACCTTACCAGCTAGTATATATTAAGGATTGCTAGAATCAACTCTAATCAGCAGTCCCTAAATATTAAATTTTGGTATGAATATTTCCATTTTGGAAATACTAAAATGTAACACATCAGGACTTGATTGTTTTGTTGATTAAACTTTTAAAAGTGGTGGAAAAATTTTAATAGTGCAGAGTAAATTTAAATATGTTATTTGTACTTTTAGTCCTAAATGTTTGTTAAACATTTATCAACACACCCCTGTATATGTATGTATATACATACATATGCATATATAATTCCAATATTATCTCATTATACTATATAGCTGTATTATTCAATATCATTGAATTTTCCCAGGTAATTTATAAATTACTAGGTCAGTGAAAGCAAAACAAAACATCACTGTGACTTTATTCCTTTATTTCCCACTATATAGTAATACAAACCTAAATTAAACTGCTGACTTAGAATTTTTCCTCTCTTCCCTTAGTACTATCCATCACTTAAGTTTTAATTCAACATCTAATTCTCCATGAAAAGTTTTATCATCTATTTAAGAGTATAATAATCCTTTTTGTACTTAAACAATTGTGGCAAAAATCTATAGCTACATCATATATATGCATCACCTTTATACATATAGGTATATGCATATACATTCATGTGCACATATATATATATATATATGTATACACATATAGGTATCTATATATGTATTTGCATATATAGGCAAGCTGCCTTTCCTTTTTCTGAGCCTTTTGAAATCTGTTATTTTAATTCAAGGTTATATGTCATACTCAGCAGTTTTCCTTTTCTCTCACAAACTCTATAGTTTTCATCATTTCAGCTTAAGCAACTAGGTCCTCCCTGTTGGTGAAAAAAGTAGACCCAGTATAAAATATCCCTTTTTTGTCACTTCTATCTTTTGAAAGAGGAAATTAATAGATGATTAGCAGATCTGCCTTTATTACACAAAGAACTCCAACATGTCTAGGTAATTAACATTTCCCATCACTGCTGGCATGGCTATTGTTAAGTTTATAATCTATATGCTGAACCTCCCCCTTTGCTTCCATTCTAAATGTTCTTCAATATAGTCTGATGACAATATTGCTTCTGTATCCAATGATCCAAGATGTGTCGTTACTTGTCTCTTAGATTTTCTTTTTCATATCTCCACTCTGTAACATCCCTATCTTTCTTGTTTCTTTTGAATAGGTATATACATATTTCAGTTAAAAGTCTACCCTTACCAAGTTTCAGAAATTACTGAGGCAAAATTTGCCATTTCGTATTAAGATCTTTAACTTGCTTGTTATCCATGCCCACATATACAGAAATAAAATAACCAAGTTTGTCACTTTTAGAAATCTTTGGAATCAGAATGGAAAAAAAAGTTATGAAAACTGCCCACAACTTGATTTTAACCAAATATTTGTGGCCTACTTATAGTGGTGGTAATCATAAACAAGAATAATTTCATAAGCTCCTTGTCTCCTACTCCTGAGCTATTGAAACTAAAGTATGAAACTAGGTTGATTGGGTCTATTAAAAATGAATGCTAGTTAATCTTAACTGAGCTGTCTATATTAGGGAAATCATTAATTCCCATTCTCACTCACTATAGCATCTGTTTCAAATTGTCTTTTGCTCCTGCCTCCTAGCACCCTTTCTTTCCATCATTATTAGGTGAATGTGCCTCATACTTCATTGAAAATAACTGAGGCAGTTCACCAGCACTCCTTCTTCTGCCCTCTCCTCCTCCTCCTCTTCATCTAACATTACCATCCCCCTACTGTCTTCACTAGTCTCAAAGGACGAGTTGATTTTTCTGCTTGTCAAATTCAAATCCTGTAAGTGTCCCCTCTATCCCATCACTACCTATCTTTCCCAGCAAAATCCCCCTACTTTATATTATCTCCTATTTACTGGCTCCTTTTCTTACATGCCCAAGTTTTCCTTATCCTCAGAAACCTCTCTTACTAGCTATCATCCTATATTCCTCTTCCCCTTGAAATACCTCAAAAAAGCCTTCTACAGTCAAGGTCTTCATTTCTCTTACTTCTTTCCAAAACCCTCGTTTTGGACTTGACCATTGGTTGAATCTTTTTTTGTTGTTTTTCCTGAAGCCACGAGAGATCTTTTATTAATATAATTTTTCCCTTTTTTTTTTTTTTTTTGACAGCATAACTCTACCACTCTTCTCTTCCATAAAGATCTAGTATGATATAGAGAAATCCAGACCAAATATTGATAGAGAAATCCAAGGGGAGAAAAACAGCTATTTTTCCAACCCCGGTCAGCATATGGGGACAGAGGTCTGAAGACATTAGAAAATAGATCTGGTCAAAGGCATTCACTTATAACTCAGCTCTAGGTTACAAATGGAGAATATTTACTAAGGAGGGGATCTTTGTCTAGGGGTGTCATTCTAGGATGAGGAGTACCCAAGAACACTTAGTATATGTACTGAGGAACAAATTCCTATACCAATTAATTACTGATTGTTATTGCTCTGACACCAAAGGAGCAGCATTTCAGCTCCAGCTTCTAATTCAATCTGAAATCTGCAGTAAAATAATCAGGGCAGGAAACCCAGATTAAGGAACCTATAGGTCTATCACTTTAAATTGGCAGAGCTTTCTCAGCTGATTGATTATGGCTGACTCCAACAGCAATCTACTGGAAGTTCCAACCAGGTACAAGATAAAAGTAGTGGGATGGATAGTTAAATCCAGGTCTACTTATACAACTCAAATCAGGAGGGCAGTGATGAGATTTTACACTGGATCAGAACACTTTGGGAGCACTGAACGCTTGAAGAGCCTCTATTCAAGCTATGGTTGAGATCCTGGAATACTCAATATCCCAAGAGCAGATGTACCCTAAATGTGTCTTCAGAATTTTGCAGAGTCTGATCCTAATTTAAAGTTCAGGATCAGGAAATAAGCTGGAAGAATGGAAGAAAAAAGTGTTATAAAGAGGTATTATGATAAAAGATGTTCAAGATGCAAAATCAAGGAAAAAAATTACTCAAAAACATTTACAAGGAAATCTAAAAAGAAAAAATAACTAAAATTAATAGAATATGATGGCTTTAGGGGAAAATGGGAAATTAGAACCATGGAAGAAAAATTTGGAAAAAAAAATAATAGCTTGGAATAAAAGGTACAGATCATGCATGACTTCATGACCAAAGGAAAACTCCTATAATACCTTAGTCAAAGACCTTAGCCACATAACCCTGGCCAAATCATTTAACTGTTTACCCCAATTTCCTCATCTTTAAAATGAGCTAAAAGAATATATAAAATGAAAAATGACAAACCATTCCATTGTCTTTGACAGGAAGATGCAAAATGGAAGAGGTGGACACGACTGGAAATGACTGAATAAAAATCAATATTCTAATATGAGATGATGCATATATTCCCCTCAAAACTCTACCATCATCTAGGGTCATAGAGGGAATCTAGACAGATGCCCTGGGAATAGTATTGTTATGTTTTGATGACCTTAAAAAAAATTGGGCAGGGAAGGAAAAATGAATATATTTAGGGTGTAGGAGGGAGAAAAGGGAGGGAAAATTGTCTCAATTTGGTGCACAAGTAAAAGTCTATATAAAAAAGGAAGGAATAAGAGTGGTGACACTTGAAACTCATTTTCTTCTGATCTAGTCAGAGAGAAGAATACCTACACATGCACGTGCGCACGCGCACACACACACACAGTATTTCCAAACTCTAGATAGATATTAAAGTATTGAGAAACAAAAAATCAAAATTCCCCAAAATCATTTTTTCCATTTTTTTCACAAGTTTATTCACGCGTTTCAAAATAAGAATGAGTAGCCATAATAAACTGAATCTTTTTTGCATGTATGATAAGCTTATACTAAAAGTTTCGGATTTTTCTTTAAAATTTAAAAATATATATAATAAATGTTTAGTTTATTATAAGTATTAATATATTGTGATAACATTATATATTTCAATAACATAAAAATGATCTTCACTTGATATAGACATTTGATAATAGAAAATATTAAAAGGGAAAATCAATAGTTTCCCAAAAAATCATTTAAAAAGGAAATGATTATAACCAGACGTATTCAATATTTTAAAGCTATTGTTTTGAAAATGAAATATTAGTAGAGTAGCATATACAAAGAACTATTGCTTAAAGTGCTCAAACACTTGAAAACACTAGCAAATATTATTGGAAAGTATTCAAATAAGGTAATATTTAGATCTGCTAGCAAAGTTAAAAGTACTACATAGTATCAGATCAAAACTGCCCATTTTAAGATTTTGCTTCTACAACTCAGAATACCACTTATAGATTTGTAAAGACAATAAAACAAATTATGGATATAAAATTATTATTTATTTGAAAGAATAATTCACTTTTTATGTAGATGAAACCACAAATACATACTTATGGTAACAAACAATACTAAGGATGACTGATTAGATTGTGTCCACTTCTTCCCTATATGTTCCTATCTTGGATTCTGGAAATGATCTTTAACTTTTGACTATGTGTGTTCTCTGCTTATTTTCAACTTGGTATCAGTGGATTACCATGAAAAGCAACATCTCTGTTAATTGTCCTAACCTTTTTCAGAACTATAAAACCTTTTCCTGAGTTCTTAACTGATTTTTATTGAGGCTTGATATTTAGGGGAAAAACATAAGGGGGAGAAGGAGGGCAAGTTAATGGTAATGGAGGGACTTAAACAAAATGAACCAAAAGTGGATAAAGTTAAGAAAAATAAAAGAGAACAGTTAGGTGGAAAACACATACGGAACAGTTGTATCTATAAATGTAAAAAGGATGAACTTATAAAATGGAAGACAGTGCAATGAATTAAAAAGAATTCAACAGTATGTCACTTACTTTAAACTTACTTGAACAATATATATACGGAATTAAAATAGAGCAAAATCTTCTATGCTTCCAAAAAGTTAAAAGAAAAAGGGGAATTACAATCATGATCTTAGTCCAAAGCAAAGACAGAAAAAACTAAGACCTATTACACACTGCATTTTGCTGAAAAATGACCAGAGACAATGAAAATCAAATAGAACCTGCTACAAAGTAATTTATAACAACAGAAGCTATCCCATATTGTTATAATACTTAATATTGCATCAATTGAAGATTCACATGAACTGAGTCCTTTCAAACATTCAAAGAATTCTGGAAGGTTTAAGGGGTTATTTATCATATTACTTTAGTGTGAATGAGTTCAGTTCGGTTGCTGATTTCTCCTAATGCCCATCTGAAGGCATTTTTGTTTTTTAAGTTTACTTAGATGGGATAGGATTTGTGCATACTGGGAGTTAGAACAAGCCTCTATGAGGTATATTAGAAATCTTGAAGTTACAAGGACAATGTCAACCTGTGAAGAATAAAACCATAGCGAGAGGTATGGAAAGAGAGATTAGAAGATTCAAAGTAATGGTTATTTCATATTTTACTGAGACTGAATACTTATTCTCTGGGTCCATAACATTTTCCTTAAATCAGTTGAACAAAATATATCTTTATTTCCTACATTTGGCAACAAATAATTTTCCTAATCATCATCATTGTGGTATTTGAATGTCTATGGCAACAGAAGGAAAGAATAGCAAATAAGATTTATTGAATATTCTTTACAGCTGACAGGGGTCTCATGAGAACTAGGTAGCTTATAGTAAGCCTACATTAGCTGTCTAAGTAACAGATTTTAGACCAGTTCTTGTGGAAAGGGTAGCAAGATAACCTTTCAACTTTCCTTTTTTTTTATTGGACAGGTCCCATCCTCTTTTCATTTCTTTTGGTTCCAAGAATTTGAAGGGAGTGACTGGCAAAATGTTATTATCTCTGCTCTCAGATGTGTGCTTTTGTGGTCTCTTGGCATCATAGTTAATGGAGTAAGGAAGAAATGGAAGGTAGGTGAGGGAAAGATGAAAGAGAATTTGATTTGCATGATCAACTTTGGTCCTGTTCATGAAGTAACTTGTTCTTATGTCTTGACTATTTCCAAAATAATTTTCTCAGAGTCAAAGACCTCATCCCTTAGCTTCTAAGGGGGAAAAATCAAATAATCAAATGCAGCTTTTGCTTTTGTTCACCTGAAATTTTGACTTACTTGACCTGTGTCAGCATCCAAATTTTAAAATATACTACATATGCAATAAGTTAATCTTCACTGAAGGAATTTTGCTCAATACTTCATATGCTGGGATATTCTGAATCTAAATAGTGGACCACTAGGTAATAGCTACTGTGTATATATGTAGTGGTATATACACATACATATTTTTCAGATTCTGTTGAGGATAGGCCATGACTCTGGAGCTAAGAGCAATGCTTCCAATCCAGTATCTGTAGTCATCATTATAGAAATCAACTCTTACAAAGACGGCAACAGTTTTCTCCAAGTGCTATAGCCACGATTTCTCAAAAACCAATAAAAGATCTTATCACCAAAGTCATTACCAAATGGTCAAACATCAAAAATTGACATGAATTAATCAGTGGAAATAACATTGAGACATTACCATCTGTTTTGCTATAGTACCCTATAAACCATGAGATTTTACATCTGACTTGAAACTGAAGTCTTCCATGTTGATCTCCCTAGTTAGGATGTGAGCTTCCTTAACAGTGTGACTTCTCGGAAAGGGACCTGTATGTGCACGAATGTTTGTGGCAGCCCTTTTTGTAGTGGCTAGAAACTGGAAACTGAATGGATGTCCATCAGTTGGAGAATGGCTGAATAAATTGTGGTATATGAAAATTATGGAATATTACTGTTCTGTAAGAAATGACCAACAGGATGATTTCAGAAAGGCCTGGAGAGACTTACACGAACTGATGCTAAGTGAAATGAGCAGGACCAGGAGATCATTATATACTTCAACAACAATACTATATGATGACCAGTTCTGATGGACCTGGCCATCCTCAGCAACGAGATCAACCAAATCATTTCTAATGGAGCAGTAATGAACTGAACTAGCTATACCCAGAAAAAGAACTCTGGGAGATGACTAAAAACCATTACATTGAATTCCCAGTCCCTATATTTATGCACACCTGCATCTTTGATTTCCTTCACAAGCTAATTGTACAATAATTCAGAGTCTGATTCTTTTTGTACAGCAAAATAATGTTTTGGTCATGTATACTTATTGTGTATCTAAGTTATATTTTAATATATTTAACATCTACTGGTCATCCTGCCATTTAGGGGAGGGGGTGGGGGGGGGGGTAAGAGGTGAAAAATTGGAACAAGAGGTTTGGCAATTGTTAATGCTGTAAAGTTACCCATGTATATATCCTGTAAATTAAAGGCTATTAAAAAAAAAAAAAAAAAAAAGTGTGACTTCTCCTTTTTCTATTTATATATTCAGTGCTTTGCACAATTAATAAATAGCTTAATAAAGGCTTCATTCATTATTCTAACTAGACATAGCTCCCAAGACACAGATACATTTTCTAATGAGCAATGGCAATTCATTTACATTCATAAAGGATAGCACTACCAAAACTCCTAAAGAGCAAACACATCTTTATAAACATTTTGTGAAGGGCAATAATGACAAATTAGGTTTTGTTAAATTAATTGTACTAGGCACAAGTTTATCCAGCACCTTTATAGGTTACTGCAGGAAAAAGACCATTTATCCCCTCACCCTATACCCTTCATAATATTCTGTTCCTAGGATCAAGAACTCCAGCTAACACCCAGTGAAAGAACACTGGGAAATGAATATGGACCACAACATAGCATTTACACTCTTTCTGTTGTTTGCTTGCATTTTTGTTTTTCTTCCCAGGTTTTTTTTCCTTCTATCTAAATTGGATTTTTCTTGTGTAGCAAGATAATTGTATAAATATGTATAAATATATTGTATTTAACATATACTTTAACATATTTAACATGTATGGGACTACCTGCCATCTAGGGGAAGGGGTGGAGGGAAGGAGGGGAAAATTTGCAACACAAGTTTTTGCAAGTGTCAATGTTGAAAAATTACACATGCATATGTTCTCAATAAAGTTATGTTTTTTAAAAAGGTACTATTAATTCAGTTATACGATTGGACAACTAAGGTTGGCTATATTGAAAATTAAACAGTAGACACATCTCTTAAAAAAATCTATCCCCACTCCCAAAATACTTTAGTATGGTTTATTTTGGATCTTTCTGATGCATTTGTCTTACAATTATATAGGTAACTGAATATACTTTATAACTCCTATTGGAAAGTAAAGTTGAGGAAGGTATGATCTATGTTTAAAACACAGGACAGTGGTCTGTACCTACTAGGTTTTTACTATTTGTTGAATAGTTCCACTTCACAAACTTTCTCAATTTTAATTATACCTTTTATTTTTTTACCAGTAATTTCTGGATGTCCCTATTTTACTCCCACTCTTCAAAACTGAACCTATTGTGATAGACTATTTTCCCACTTGGCACTTTTCCTGTTTATTGTTACATTGACTTGTTTATGCAACACCTTTGTGTAGAAATCTATACACAGGTTTTTTATCTTGGATCCCTGATTTTTTTAGGGGAGGAAGCATGTATTATTTTTATAATTGTAGTTAAATGTAGTTGGTTTCCTTTGTAATATTATGGATTTTACTCATTTAAAAATATTTGGAGAAAGGCTTCCTAAGCTGTCCATAACATTCAAAAAAGTTATGAATCCCTTGTACAAAGTAATTTCATTTTTATTTGGTAGCTTTCATTTATCATATATTGATCACCATAAACAAACAAACAAATAAATAAATAAAGGCCACAGCAGAGAAGTCATTTGAGGATAAGAATGATTTTCAAAGAAATTCAAATCTATAACAGCCATGTGAAAAAAATGAAAATGGTCAATACTGAAGTTAGCAGGGTGTGTGTGTGTGGGACCACTGGGAATGTGGGCACACTGTTTCACTATTGGTTAATCTATGAACTTGTCCACTCATTTTGTATAATATGGACTTCCACAGGAAAAATTAATTTCTCTTCATGGCCTCTGATATGGTAGTCCTATTACTTGACAAAGAATGTTTAAAAAAAAATGAAGGTCGAATATCTGCCAAAAACACTGATGGAACTACAAAAAGTGGGTGGTAATCAAGTAAGAACGACATGATGATTTCAGGGCAGCTACATCATGCAGCTAGATGTGAATGCATTAAATTCATTTATCTATGTTTACAATATATGGATAAATGTATATAATTTATATAGACAGTACAAATAAGCAATGAGCTGGGCCTAGAATTTAAAGATAATTTGTGAGACTGTATCTTTTGTGCATCTTAAAATGAAATTTCATTTTAGAAGAACCAGTAAGTATTCTTCAATGTGATACCAGAATATGTTTGTAAAATATATAACACATTTTTTGAAAAACCAAAACTGTGCATGGTTATAAGAGCAATTGATAGGTCATGTGATTTAGCAATAAACATATAAACTTTTGACTTCCAAACTCAACATTTAATTGAAATTCCTCTTTTCAAGTTAACAATTATATAACTGATAAATCTACTGATTTTAGTCCATTTCTTATTTTTCTCTGACCCATCTGACGCAAGTTTTCATGACACTATTATTAGTTCTACCTCTCTGAATCTTTGATATTTGAGGAGCTACATCTTTATAACATTCTAACCACTGTGCACCCATGATTTTCTTAGGTGTTCTCTCTATCCTCCCTGACTTGGTGATCTTATTAGTCTATGGATTCAAATCTATAAAGCCAAGGTCAATCTCCAAGTTTCATTCCTGATTTGACTCATTTCTTCCTGGGGTGTTCCCTACATAAATCAAACTCAATTATGTACAAAATAGAATGCCTTACACCTTTTCCTTCAAATGACGGATTTGTCATTATTCTAAACTTCCCAATTTCTGTAAATGGAACCACTATCCTAGTCACTAAGGTTGAAAATGGGTCACCTATCACTTAAATCTCCTTTTTAGAACTGCTAAATACTGTCATTCATTCTTTACATTGCTCACATTGATCTCCTTCTATCTACTCATAGTACAAACACTCACGTTCATTCTCATCACTTCTTATCTTGATTAAGGCAATTATTAAGTAATTAGTCTTCTTGTCTCAAGTCTCTCTTCTCTGTAATTCATCCTCAATCCATCTACTGAAGGATGGATAATCCTAAAAACACAAATCTGACTATTTTAGTCTCCTCAAAGTCTATTGACTATTACCTCTAGAACCAGTTCATGGCTTGGCTCAAATTTACCTTTACAGGGTTATTATATATTACTTGATCTTTAGAAGCTCTATAATCTAAGCAATTTGGCCTCTTTGGTGTACCTCACATAGTACTCTTCTAAATCAAGGGCTGGCAAACTACAATCCACAAGCCGAATTCAGACCATTACCTGTTTTTGTATATCCTGCAAGCAAAGACTATTTTTGTTTTTTATTGAATATATGCTTAACAAAATGGGTCCATGATTTAGACATAAAGAGCGAGATTATAAACAAATTGGAGGAACATAGGATAGTTTATCTCTCAGACTCGTGGAGGAGGAAGAAACTTGTGACTAAAGACTAACTAGAGACCATTATTGATCACAAAATAGAAAATTTTGATTACATCAAATTAAAAAGCTTCTGTACAAACAAAACTAATGTAAACAAGATTAGAAGGGAAGCAACAAACTGGGAAAACATCTTCACAGTTAAAGGTTCTGATAAAGGCCTCATTTCCAAAATATATAGAGAATTTACTCTAATTTATAAGAAACCAAGCCATTCTCCAATTGATAAATGGTCAAAGGACATGAACAGACAATTTTCAGACGATGAAACTGAAATTATTACCACTCATATGAAAGTGTTCCAAATCATTATTAATCAGAGAAATGCAAATTAAGACAACTCTGAGATACCCCTACACACCTGTCAGATTGGCTAAGATGACAGGAAAAAATAATGATTGTTGGAGGGGATGCAGGAAAACTGGGACACTGATACATTGTTGGTGGAGCTGTGAACGAATCCAACCATTCTGAAGAACAATCTGGAATTATGCCCAAAAAGTTATCAAACTGTGCATACCCTTTGATCCAGCAGTGTTTCTACTAGGCTTATACCCCAAGGAGATACTTAAGAAGGGAAAGGGACCAATATGTGCCAAAATGTTTGTGGCAGCCCTGTTTGTAGTGGCTAGAAGCTGGAAACTGAGTGGATGCCCATCAATTGGAGAATGATTGGGTAAATTGTGGTATATGAATGTTATGGAATATTATTGTTCTGTAAGAAATGACCAACAGGATTAATACAGAGAGGCTTGGAGAGAATTACATGAACTGATGCTAAGTGAAATGAGCAGAAATAAGAGATCATTATATACGTCAACAACGATACTGTATGAAGATATAATCGGATGGAAGTGGATTTCTTTGAAAAAGAGATCTAATTCAGTTTCAATTGATCAATGATGGACAGAAGCAGCTACACCCAAAGAAAAAACACTGGGAAATGAATGTAAACTGTTTGCATTTTTGTTTTTCTTCCCGGGTTATTTTTACCTTCTGAATCCAATTCTCCCTGTGCAACAAGAAAACTGTTTGGATCTGCACACATACATTGTATCTAGGATATACTAGGACATATTCAATATATATAGGACTGCTTGCCATCGAGGGGAGGGGGTAGAGGGTGGGAGGGAAAAATCAGAACAGAAGTGAGTGCAAGGGATAATGTTGTAAAAAAATCACCCTGGCATGGATTCTGTCAATAAAAAGTTACTATAATAAAAAAAAGAAAAAAAATAAAATAAAAACATGAAAAAAAAAAAGAATATATGCTTAAAAACAATATAAAACTTTATCTTAAAATATAATAATCATTCTTAACTTGTGGATCCCAAAGAGATATATGAAGTAATTTTGTAGTAAAGAAGAAACCCACGGTGGATCAGAAAAAATAAAAATATATGCTAAAATTGAGGCAAAGAGAAAAATTGTTCAAGGAAGAATGTAAGTTTTGACAAACAGCTGTAATTTAGCAGCCTGGAAATAAACATAAAAAAACTAGATTGGATCCATTCAATCTGGTGCTGTGCACACCTCCAATGGTATCTTCAACATCTTGAGGGTAGATGAAAAGGTAGATTGGGGTAGAGTTGACACATTATTGGGAATCAGTAAAATATCAACAATTGTAACGAAGATTTTTGCTCTTCCTTTAACCTTTTACCTCCAACTTTCAAAAGATAACTGGTAAACTGACATGTGAAAATTTTATACAGTGAAATTTGGTTAAAATTAAGCAACACAGATGGGCAATTCAACATTCTATTAGGGAAAGTATTCAAATTCCCAAGCTGAAATAAGTTTCTGAAAATCTCTAAGAGTTTAATTTATAATAAGAGATCTGACTTGACAATAAGAAAGATCTAGATTCAGGTCTTAATTCTGACACAAAAATAGCCATGTGACACTGGACAAACAATTTATTATTCTGCTTCTTAGGACCCCAAGGGAATTGCTATGGCTATATGTTATAAATGAGATGCTGATAAGCATTGGTAGAGAGTTTATATAATGTAACTTCCCTATAATAATAAATATTAACAGATTTAGTTTAAAAAAACTGAAACTTGCATTTGGAATTTCAAAGTGATTTTTTACTGTACATCACTAATTAATCTGAAATTAGGACCATCCATGACTAGTTCACTCCAATAAAATACACTTAATCCCTTTCTCTGAACACAAAAAATCAAGACATATTAATGGAAAGAAAATAATTTATTGGAGTACTGAGAGTTGACTAAAACACATTTGCTGTATATCTTCCAATAAGATTTAAATGCATTTCATTTAGTTTTTAAATATATTCTAAAAGCTACTACGCACAATTCAAGAGTCCAGATGGTCAAGTTTCTTCTTCTCAAAGCTGGAGAATGCTTGAAAGATATGGAATTCAAAAGGAACCTAAAACACCATAAAAGCCCATCAAAAATGAAAATTATTTTAATAGAAACATATTTTATATAATATAAATGTATTAGAAAACTACAATTTCAGTATTTAGAAAATTAGTGAATCACGTCAGTTTGACAATATAATTTAATTTGTATAGGTAATCACAGCTTATGTGAACTAAAATTGTGAATCAAAGAACCAAAATTAAATATATTTTAAGGTCCCAAGAAGCAATATAAATAATTATCATGAATTCACACTTTACTTTATTGGTCTTTTTTTCCTATCTATACACAAATGTTAATGACAACTAATTAATTAAAAACTATACTGTTTCTAGAATTTACTAAGTTTATTAGTTAAAAATGTGGAGCTCTAAGAATGTTTTCAAAAGGTGGAGGATGGGTAAAAGTTGGTTTTTACTCAGTAAACATTTATTAAGCACTGTGTACAATAATACACTGTGCCAATCAAATCAATATGCATTTTAATAAAATGTATACTTTGCGCCAGACTATAGGTGCAAGGAAGATTATACACACCTTCTACATAAACAACTTTTAATATGTTGAGATGGTAAGGTGAAGGGCTTTGGAAGCCAATAGGCTGTTAACATATTATGCTTTAGCAGACATACTGTGCTACCATCATTAATCGACATAAAGAGATTAATTATATTCTTTTTCGAATATGTATCCATCATAAAAGATGTTTCCAATTGTCTACTGCCCTATTAAGGGATGATCTATTTGCTACTTCCTTCAATAAGGAATTAAAAAAATATTAATATCCTGGGTGTAAGGTGCTGTTAAACAGCAAGACTGTCATTTGGTATTTCCATCATTTAAAAAGCCAAGAAATAGACAATCTTTAGAAATAAACTTTGTTGAGTCTTCTATAATATATTTTACAATCTAAAATTTTAATTTTCCCTTTCAAGCAGTACTGATATATTTCCTATACTACACTACATAAAAATATAAAAAGAGCCAAACCAAGTGTTTTAAAACCAAGTCCATAAATTGCAAAAATTAAATTTCAGGAAGACAAATATAATAACTAAGATCAAATTCTGAGTTAAAAAGCAACTATTATCCTGTAGTAAATTTGATGACCTGATTCACTAACTTTCCCTGGAATGACTTTTCTTAAAATGAAGCACATTATAGACAAATCTAAATTATAGACAAATTTAAACATTAGTATCTGGAAAGAATATCAAATTTTCTTCAACCTACATTAAACATATTATTTCTAGAATGCAAAGTTAATCTCCAATCTACATTATGGGAAAAAAAATAAAAAGAAAGAAAAGATTTCTACAAAAAAGTACTGCCCCAAAAAAGGATACAACAAGAAAGGATACACTTTGCATGACAGTATTACTGCAGTATTTACGCAGGAATGCTTCTAAAGAAGAACAGCAGAATGTAGTTTAATTTTCCTTATTTTTCAGCATTAGATTTATAAAGAATTGATATTCTATCATAAATGAGTATGTTCTGTCCATTAAAATATTAAGCCTGTCACTCTAGGATATTTGAGAAACTTCTGATTACAACAAAATTGGGAAAGTAAAGAAATACAAATATCTACAGCATTTTACTGAGTGACTATTACACAGTACTACAATTTTCATTTCAGATGAAAGCTTTGGTCATCTTGATCCATCATTTAGTCTCTTCTTCAATCCACAAAGGTAAGGTTAATTTTTTGCTTTGTTTTTAAAAAACAAATAAAATGACTACATTTCAATTCAGTATCAATACTTCTAACATTTTTCCCACAGAAAGATGAAGCAGGAAACCACTCAAAAAAGCTTTCTAAATAAAAATGCTTAATGCTATTATCAAGCAGGTAACTTTTATATGGCTTTTATAAACCATTTTTGTTTCTGTTTTACTAAATACAGCCTAATACTATGGAAGGATAAGCTTGACATATGCAAGATATGTAACTCCCTAAATTATACCTAACTTTCATTTTGTGAAATGTTCATAATTATTTTCCATATATGACTTACATATTCCATATATGACTTACATATTCCATATATGACTTACATAACTAAGTTTTACAAAGTTTTTAACTACTAAACTCAGTGAACTTATCTTTCTCTTCAGCTGCTATACAAGATCTTAAATTGTCAGTATGTAGAGAAACAATTTGGAAGAGCTTATCATTGTAAAACTTGTTTTGTAATCCCTTCTCTTGCAAACATAAGTGTTCATACATGATTCTACAATTATTTCAAAATCAATAGCTATGGTTTTTCTAGCTGTCCCCCAAAGAAACAAAAGGTCTTTAAAAAATAAAAAAAACTCGAGATATTTTAATTACCACTCTAATATGTATATTCTCCTTATTTCCCTTTAAAGAATGACAATTTCCCTTTATTACATAAAAGTTCATACTTACCAATTCTTCAGCAATTATCTATCTTTTCCTTTTTCCATCTTTAGGATCTTGTTTTGGTCTAGCAGATCGAGCAAATTGCTAAATAATGTATTAAGGATTACTTTACAGAAAAATGAAAGTTACATTTTCTTAGGAAGGTCAATGATATTGATATAAGTTCTAAATTCTTTGGAATATCCATTAATGGCTTTCATCCAATTCTTGTAAAATCACACAACAACAAAGCTGTATTAGATTTAAGACTGCTTCTTACTACTATTCTTTATAAATCTTATATATTCCACATTCTAGTCCTGATTCTCATTCCACTTTTTTTTTTAATCCCTTATATCACATGCTATAAGAGGATCAATTGAAAGGACTGGAGATATTTAGGTGGGAGAAGAGTAGGATGGTCTGGTTTCAAATCTTGAATGTTACCTGGCCTCCATGGACCCATTTTTCTCATATTAAAAAATATAAAAGGATGGGCTAGATTAGGTATTCTTAATCTGAGGTCCATCAAGTTGGTCTAATATGTCAGAAATTTTAACATAATGTGTGTTTAAAAACATTATTCAGAAAAGAGGTCCATGACACACAAAAAAAGATGAATCCCTGGACTAAATGACAGATACCTAAGGTCTCTCCTAGCTCTAAATCCCATAATCTTAGGAAGCATTGTAAAATTATGATAGTTCCTTATTTTCTATTTATAATTTTTCCTAGTCTAGCATGTACATGTTTTACTAGCTGAACTAGCTACTAAAAGCTAATGCTATACACATAACACTTTCTGCAGAATTCCCCTCAAAAGTTTTAAGGCATATGTATTTCATTTAAGACTTCTCTCATAAATGTAAGGAGTAAGGAAGGGAAAGAAAATGGAAGATCTATACACAATAGTTCAAGGGCCAATATTTAAATATGGCCAACGCTTAGGCCTGCTCTAAGAAAGTATATGAGCAAAGGCCTGAAATGCTTTCAAGTTTATCCTGTAATCAGGAACAAACATAATGGAAAGAACTTTGAAGTTTTAAAATTAGTCAACATGTAAACCAGGGCAGGGACCAGTACATCTTTCTTTGTATCACATGCACTTTGCACATACTAAGACCCTAATAAATATTGTTTTAATTCCCAGTGAATCTTGCTGTATGGTGGAAGTCAACACTAGTCCTATAACCAAGCAAATTCAGGGAATAAAAGATATTTACTATATAAATTACACTTAGATTAATAGTCTGGTCACCCATAAATCTAACTGTTTCCTAATAAATGATTGGTCTGACATTATCCTTATTCTATATGTCAGATGTCATTTGAAAAACAAAAACAAAAACCAGCAATACTTTTTTCACCTTTATCCTATAACAGGGTACCAGAAATGTAACTACATAGCCTAAACAACAAAAGACATAACTTTTAAAAAGGATACGACAACCATGGGTTTTCCAAAAAGCACATATCCATTAGCTTCTTTTAAAGCTTTAGCTGCAGCCTTTTCATCTGGAAAGCCAATAAAAGCTTGGCCTTTCATGCGACCTTCTTTCATCAAGCGTATGTCAAACCTAGAAAAATATATGAAAAACGTAGTTTTATTTCAAATTAACATCAACCAAAATTGTTCAATTGATTTAAATACATGGAAAAGTGGCTGTACAACTCAGTCTCTCCATTAGTTCATTTTCTAATACCACATATCTACACTCTGTTCTAAAAAACGTCCTTAAAGATAGCTAACCTAGTTTTATTGGATTTTTTAAAATTAGGTATGTTTGAAACTTTAGAAGCTATAAAAATAGTAACTAAAATGGTATTCATATGTTGTAAATATTTTGTTTCATGTTAGCAGTATTCCATTATTGAAATACATGGGGTTAGTGTACTCTAACAAAGACAGAAAAAAAACCAACACCCAAGGCAAGAAGGGATATTAAATTTTCTAAGAGAAAATAATAGCAAGATGTTAGAGAGAACTAGTCTTCTTATGAAAACAATTGAAGAAACAGGTTCATTAGTTAAGCAACATTCCTATCACATGCTGGTTCTCTTATAGAACCAATGCCCAAATCCTGGTTTTGAAATTGAGTGTTCAAAATATTGAATTTTAGTTTAAGATATAGAAAATGGTAACAAATCAAACTGCTACAATTATTAGTACAAAGACATAAAAACTTAGCACTGCAGGTACCTACTATAAAATCTTCAATTAGAATCTTACTCTTTCTGAAAAGTTAAATTCATGGCAAATGAAAGTAATATACAAGTTTATACCACTATTAAGATAGTTGGCTTTCAATATTGTTTCAAGGACAGTAATGAAGGCACAATATACACCTTAATAGCAAAGGAAGATTTAAAACTAACTTTATTGGCAGAAAATTTCTTTTGAAACTAATAAGAACTATAAAAGCTAAATAGTTTTTTTAAAACTATTTAACTAATAGTTTTTTTTTTTTTTAACACCAAGTCATACTTTCTATATGACATTTACTTGTGAATTTTTTCCTTTTATTTTTTCTCTTCTTTATTAGAAAGGATTGTTTTTTTCAAATAATACAATCTTTCTTTATTTTTTGAAAAAGAGTTTACTACTATGAGATCTTAGAATAGATCTCTCAAAACAAGATATACTTTGTGTGCTCCAGGGCATATGATATAAATAGGTTGTTAGAAAAATAGAGTAACTATTCTTCAATCTCAACAATTTCTCCCTAAAAGTGTCTCATTACCTCCTCTTTCTTATTTCTGCCTTTCTACGAATTCAAAGGTTGGATTAGGGGGCTACTGTTCACCCGAAGATCATTTTCCCTAGATCAAAAAGCTTAAGTCAGAAATCTGAAACTTTAAAGGAAATCCCCTCCATGTACCATGCTGCAGAAATTAACAAATCACATTTCCTAACAAAAATAATTATATTCTAAAACAATGTTCTGCTGAGCCAAAAGGGATTGTTAAAGAAGAATGCTAAATCTAGATGCTAATTAGCCATGCCATTAATTTTGAAAGTTGCTGGGATCAAAGTCCTTAAATTTAATGAAAGATGCTAATGATGAAATGGATCATGATCTCACTAACTCACTTTGTTTTAGAGGGGAAAGTAGTAAGGAAGAAATGAGGATAAATGAGAGGACTTACATGATTCGTTCTGTTTGTGATGAAAAGTCAACATATCTTCCAAAAATAAACTTAAGATCCTAGAATTTCATCAAAAAGGTGGAAAAAAGAAAAGTCACAAGGAAGCCAAAAATAAAAATTTTTAGAAGACTAATTTATGGAATTCTACTTACATTTTCTTCAACTTGCTTTGCTAAGTTCTTTACATAAATCCTACAATTTGGATCCCCGGGTTCATAACTTTTGAAAACTGAAAGTGTTTCCATTTCTTGAAACAATGAATAGAAAAGAAAGAGAAAAGTGTAATGTTTCAATCAATTTCCACCAAGTCTTAAGCAACCAATTCCAAATAACACAGACTTCAATATTCAGTTGGGAATTGCAGCATACACCGAAACTATAAAGTATATGTGGATTGAGTTGCCAGGTCTGAAATCAGGAAAGCCCAAGCTCAAATCTAGCCTCAGACACTTATTAGCCTTGGACAAGTCATTTAAACTCTCTGAGTCAGTTTCCTCATATGTACAATGAGGATAATAATAGCACCTAGTTTTTCATGGCTGTGGTGAAAATCAAATGAGAACTGTAATCTGGCACATAATAATCGCTATGTAAATATCAACTATGGTTAAGTGACAGAAAATACTGTGACATTTTAATTAAGGAACACTTGAATTTCTGTTTATTAATTTGGTTAGAATTATGTCAAATTCAACCAATAGGGATTAAAGGATGCTGCAAAATGGAATGTTTTATATAAGTTAAAATAATTAGAAAGTCAACTACTTTTCATAAAGCATTTGAAAGTTTACTCAAGTATTGTAGACATTTCCATTATGATCTCTTTTATTAGTTTAATAACTGTTTATTATGTGCTAAACACTGCCAGCAGTGTTAACAATTCTGGTTTCTTTCAGAGAAATAATGATCAAGAAATGAAAAAGTTTAAATGGCTTTAAGGGAACAATTCAGCACTTCAACTACTAGAGCTCCTTGCTTAGTCCAAAATTGTAGAGTCTTCACAATAACTTCTTAATTTTATTTAAAGTGTATTTCTAGTATAATTACACACACCCCATTCAAATTTAAGAACATCAGGGATTCAGACCAAAGAGTTCAATTGTTCACTTTCACCAGCATAAATTTTTTTTATTTTGATGCTGAAAAAGCTATGTAAACCAAATGATTACCTTCTTTAGAAATTCTGCCTTTTTCCAACTCTTTTCTAGAGACAAATTCTGCTGGTATGTCATCTGAGTCTTCTTGAATCTCCTCTTTGTCATTCAGAATGGGAGTTGGAAAGATCTTTCCAAATCCTTCATTAGTTGTATCTCCAGGAGCAGACAAATCTAAAGTAATTCAGTATTAACATTATTCATATAAATATCTAATTTAGAAAAATTCTAAGCTTTAAGACGAAAAATATATGGTAAAGTGTACCTATAATTATCAACTAAATTTCAATTTTAGATCTGTACTAATAAAAGTTATATAAACCCGATAAATGATTTTATATTTCTAGACTTCTATGCTTTCTATAAAAAGAGTGAGAATATATCTAATACCTCTTCTAATTCTACAATATTTTGAATCTGTGACCTATATGCCCAGAACTAAATGTTACTTTTATGTAGCCTGAGTATATTAGCATTCAAATCAATTTCCATGTATGGCAGAAAGTTACTACACACACACACACACACACACACACACCTCCTTCACACCCATCATTTAGTGATTTTAATAAAAAACACAAATTAGATATATAAAATACAACTTAAGTACAATAAAACATTAAGAAACATCTATAAACACACACATACACATATGCATGCATATACACATACAATATTTTATCTTTTACCAAATAAAACACGTTAAAAAGAAACCTAACCTGATTTTGCATAACTAATTTAAAATAACTGTAAAATCTCCTTACCATTATTTTGTCTTCCCTCTAAATCTTTTACAAATGCAGAAGGTATCCCAGAAGATATGTTGAATTCTATTTTTTTATGCTCTACAGGTTGTGGCTGTTCAAACACATCTGAAGGTAATAGTGCAGGGTGTAAATTACTGTTTTAAAAAAAGTAACACTAGATTAGTCTCACCTAAGTGGAGAAAAACAACTCTTCCAGTTAGTGAAATAATATTATGTAATCCAAGTTTCTCTACAGATGGATTTCTGAAATTATTTTAATTAAGAACACTGTACTTATTTTGGGTATTTTGAAATTACAACCACAAAGGTGAAATAATTTCTCTTATATTATTCATACTTAATGAGAATTAAAAAATGGTGGCAGAATTTCAAAGACAGCAATATAAAATGTAAGAGGATAAATTTAATTATCAAGTAAAATAAAGGTATATTCTTGAATATCAGTATCAAGACTTTTCTTGATTAGTAAGTATATCGCAAACCTTTTTATTAGTTAAGCATTCAGAGCAGAATTTGATTAAAGGAAAATCCAAACATTTAAATGTTTTTGGGGTGAGTTTACTTAGAGGTAAACAAAATGAGAAGTCTTAGGTGATGATGCAACACTGAGATAGAATAATGGAGGTATGGAGGAAAGAAAGAAAATATTACTTTTTAAATGTCTTAAAAAAAAAAAACCCTCAAGAATTAAAAAAAAAAATTAACTATAACTTGAAACCCAAATATTTCTAAATCAAATTCTATTATCAATGCAATGGAAATGTCTTGAGTATCATATCACAATTTATTTTAACCATCTTTAATGAAATCTCCCTAAAGAAGAAGGCCATGGCTATTAATTTCAAACTTAGGAGATATAACTCGTATTTCATAATGTTACTTTGTAATCTAGAAAGTAATGAAATCACAAGTCTGACTTAAAAAAAAAAAAACTCAAAAAAGTGAAAAACTCTTTAAATTACCTATGGGAAGTAGATGCAGGCATATTCAACATGTCCTTTATCTTTTGCCTTTTCCTTACACGCCGTTGCTTTGCAGTTCTTGGTCTTTTAGGTTGAAAATTAGCTAATTCCATCAGTTTTGTCATCCTAAATTAGAAAACATTACATTTTCCTTATCTAAGATTTATCTACATGTCATCATTCATACAGCAAAAGATCATTCAAGAAAAATTTTTTAAAGAAAATCACAATTAAAAAGTATGCACACTTCAACCAAATACTTCTATCAGTCTAAAGCCATTTAAGTCCTTATGTGCTAGCCACAGCATTAAGTGCTAGAGGTTATGAAGAAAGGCAAAAGGTATTCCCTGATCTCCAAGAGCTGGCACACAACTTGAAAACAACTATATACAAATATAAACACACACACACAAATTGGAAATAATCAACTGAGGGAAGACAAGTATTAACCGGGGTCAGGAAAATCTCTTTGTAGAGAAGGTTTTTTTTTTTTTTTTTTAATTGGAACTTGAAGGAAGCCAGGGAAATTAAGGGATGGAGATGAGGAAGGAGAACATTTCAGATATAGGGGAAAAGCAATGAAAATGTTCATAGTCATAAGATGGAATATTATGTTTAACAAAAAGCAAAAAGTCATTATCATTGAACTGTAGTGTATATGCAAGTAAGTAAAATGTTAGAAGATTGAAAGGTTAAGAAGAAACTGGTAATAAAGGGCTCTTCACAGCAAACACAGACTTATATTTGATCCTTGTGGTGATAAACAGGAAGTGGAATTTTTTGATTAGGGTATTGTTGATACTGTATTTTCGGAAGAACAATTTGACAACTAAAGGGAAGACAGGCTGGAATAGGAGATCAACCAGACAACTATTGCAATAATCTAGGGATAAGGTAATGAAGATCCACATCAGGGTCTTAACAATGTCAGAGAAAGGGAAATCTAATTAAATAAAATCGAATGGATTTGGCAACAAATTGAATATGAAGAATGAGGCAAGCGTAACACCTAGATTATAAATCTAGGTGATAGGGAAGACAATAGCCTCTCCATAGTGGCAAGATGGCTTAGAAGGGGAGAGGTCTATGGGGAAAGAGAAGTTCAGTTTTGAACATTCTGATTTTAAAATGTGTATGAAATGTACAGTTTGAGATATAGAATGAGATATAGAATAGAGATATAGAGCTAGAGATAGAGATTAGGGGAGAACAAAAGGGTCTAAGTATCACCACCAAAAAAACAAAATAAAAAACACATAGTTTTGGAATCCATGGAAGCTAATGAATGACAAATATAAGGAACTAGTAAAACAGTACTGATAAAGAGAATGGGGGCCATGGCAGAGTTTTTGGGAACTACCATTGTTGACAGGTCTGATCTAGATAGAGATTCAGTAAAGGTCAAGCAGGAAAATCAGGATATAGTCAGAGAAACTTAAGAGAAAAAAGAATGACAAGAAGAAGGTGATTGAAAGTATCAATGTCTGCAAAGAGGTCAAGAATGAAAGCTGAGAAGATCCCACTTGATTTGGGAATAATTTATTAATGATCACTTTGGAAACAGAAGTTTGAATTAAATAAAGCTGAAAATCAGTTGGTAGAAAGCTAAAAGAATAAGAATAAAGCCAAGTAGAAACATTGGTTATATATGGCCTTCTCAAATTTAATCACAAAATGGAGATTTGAGACAATAAATGAGATGATAGCTCTCAGAGAAAGACCGAATAGTCTCAATTTTTCCAGTGAAATATGAGGCAAAGTTCTCAGCTAAGTTAAGCGAGGGTAGAGGAAGGTTTGAAGGATGAAAAGCCTCTGTGGGAAGTGGGATAATGAATCAATTAGAGAGGTATAAAGGTATAAAGGAACTGTTTTTACTGTTGAGATGATGTAATATAAATTCATAGCTAGTTCAGTTAGCATAACTCAATGATTTTCTTTAGCTTTGTTCTATAGCACTTGAATAGGAATGAAGACAAAGAATAGTGAGAATAATCAATCCATCCAAGGCTGGAGGTTGACACATCACAAAGGATGAGGCCTGTACTAGAGAGAAGACTATAGAGTAGAAATAATTCATTAAAGAGTCAAAATAAGGAAGGGACATCAATACAGCCAGTAGATAGTAGCCCAGGTGAAAATAAAACAAATCAACATTAAGGAATTAGAGATTATGGTGAACACAAAGATCATGGTTTGGAGGAAAGGGAATTTAGACTTCAAGATAGAAGTAGTGCATACATAAGTAATGGCAACACCAAGGACATGACTCTGTGTATAGCTAATGTAGGATAAAGGACTAAGTCATATGCAAAGAGTACACTGAAAAACTAGGTTAGGCTGTTTCAGGAAGTTCAATATATATGTTGAAATTCCCTTCTATGAGGTCAGGTGCTGGGGAGAAGAGAAAGCCCATAAGCCAAATATTAAACTCACTCAGGAAATAAAGAATCCTTTTGTCATTACTTCCTAATAACTAAAGTCTGCAGCTCTCCTAATTATTAGTCTCTCCATAAAACTGTATTTTAATTCTTTCTATCCAGTCACTCCAAACCTAGATCCCACACTTCTAGGACCCAGATCCCTATCTGTTCTGACCCTACTTCAATACTGTCTAAATACAGTCTACAATGGACATCATTCAAGCAAACACTATTCCTACACTACTTACTCTCTAATCCTGAAATCTTTTCCTTGCCTAGAATGCTTAGTACTTACATATCTTTTCCTATTTCTTGATGTTGCTTTTCTAAGGTGATATATAAAGATCAATTATTACCACCCAACTTTTAATTCTGATCCTTTTAAATATCAAAATCTAAATTACCATGATTTAAGTGTATTTTCATTAACTAGCTGAACCTTAGGGTCTTTTATCCTTGAATCTCTTGTTCCATTCTTTTGCAAGTCCCAACTCTGGATTACTTCCACATATGCTTTTTCCATTCCTACTCACAAATCTCCAAAAATAATGGAGGAAGTCAGATAACTGGAGGTGTGCTACCTTCATCTACCTTCAATGCATGCTAATCTCAACTGGACCCTTACTATTTTAAATTCCACTTACTCTTCTCATATTGGTTCCAAATCATGCTCCCGAGTTTTAAGTTCCAAACATTCTGTTTTTAAGCCATTTATAATACTCATTCCCTCTCAACTTCACTATTTAACAGGAAAAACGAGGTTTTGCCAGAAGTTTATCCTTTCCGATTTTTTTTTGTTTTTTTTTTTTGAAACTGGGTTTCCATTTCTCACTGAGGCTGCAGTCTATTAGACACTTAAAGGACCTAACTAAATGAGGGACATATGAGTTTTTATTTGCTCTGTTTCTAACCTAAACTAGTTTGTACTTCCTTAGGCCAAAAATTCTGCATTACCAGGGATATTGATGACAGACTTAGCATGGTCTCCACTGCAGCTTAAAACTCCTTGATTCACACAATATACCAGCTTTAACTGCTCCTGGTAGTACTACTTCAAATTTTTCACACCTAAAATTTTTTATTACAAACCTCTCACGGGCTTCATCATCACCACTTTCATATTCTGATTCTTCTCCATTAGATCCTTCACCTTCTTCTGGTACAGGAGGCTCCTCAGGTGGTAAAGGAGGTACAGGGGGAAGAGGCACATGCACTGGCATATATTCTTCATACTAATGAAAAGATCCAAAACATATTACTGTAATAAAACGTGAATTATAAATTTAACTAAAAAAGACATAAATTTCTTTAGGATCTACTTTTAACAAGGATCATTAGATAAGTCCAAAGACACTAATCACCAATCGTTTACTTTCTTTTTGATTAGAACAAGCCCCAAACAAAGAAAATTATTTAGGACTATGGAATTCAATATTCGAATTACTTCATTAATAAAGTAACGAAGTAGTGGAAAAGGGAGCAAAATGCATAAAGGAGCATATAGGTGAGATATAAAGATCAATTAATTGTTGGATCTCTAACTGAAAACTGACCAAGCAGTAAATATATTACTAGAGGAACAGCAACTAGGTCCTGAGTTAATCTAAATAACGAATCCCTTGTGGTGGCCCCCATTATTTTAATTCATTACATATGGCAGAAACAATTTCCACATTTTGTATAATGATAACTTCAAAGTGTGAATTCAAAAACATGCAACCACCTCAGGGGACTCATTATTTATACTAAACAGGATATACATCAATATTGACATTCTGACTATAAATGAAACTAGGGTCATAGGTAAATTGCAAGCTCAAGAAAAGTACATTTGAAAAGTTCTGCTTGGGGAAGCAAACAGATTGGGCCAAATTAGATTTTATTGTGTCAAAAGATGACAAGAAATATTAATTACTGACATTTAGTGAATGAGATCAAAAGTTTCTAGATTACTCATCAATGATGTGAAAAGAATGCTAGATTTAAAATAAGAAAATGAGTTCCAATTATGGCATACTATTTGTATAATCTTGGGCAAATAAACTTTTCTGACCTCATTTAGGTTCTTTCCTATTCTAAATATATGATCCTACAATTATTATTTTTCCATCAAAATTAATCTAAAAGTCCTAGAGATAAGCTCTGAAATGCAAAAAGTAAAAGTGCTTATATTATGATAGAAAATTGATTAGTACTAACTTAAAGAGTTGTTTCTAAATGAAGTGTGTGCAATAATCCAACAAAAAAGTAAAATCAATGACAAATTAGGATAAAGATGAAAAGATAATACTGTGTATAGTTTACTATGTAAACTATGAAAGATATATCATAATCAAAATAGTTAAATTTTGAAAAAATGGGAGATTAAATATAAAGATACTGACTCTGATCATTAATATTTCTTAGGAGAAGTAAATTGTTCCAGAATAATCATCAAAACTATAAGGGTAAAGGAGAATGGAAATAATAAGCCAATAAATCTTTAATCCCTATTCTTAACAGATATATGGCAGCCAAAAGTCTACTCAATGTAGACTAATATGCAAAACATTACAGAACATGGAATCTTTGAATTGGTTGTCTGAAAATACACTCTGTAAAACTGATTACACAAACTTGTTTTTATTAAGCAGTAACATATATATATGTATATATAGATATAGATTATTCTCATATTGTTTTAGAGATAAAATAAGCATATAGATTGCTAGCTGATAAAATCTCTTCAGTAGCCTTAAAAAATAATACTTTAAAAAGTGAGTGGAGGGTAGTATCATGAATGCTACCTTTTTATTTGATACTTTATCAATGAACAAACTAAGGTCCAAGGAGATTATGACATAACAGGGGGGCTTTCAGAGCTTTAGTTCAAACGAAGACTCTCTTATTCTAAATCTAACCCATTTTTCCCATCATTGCTATCTTTTCAATTTTGTATCTAATAACCTTTATATAAATCAGATCTCATAACAAAGATTTTTACAGGTTTATTTCCCCTGTTACTTTTTTATGTTTTATGAGGTATATCCTTGTTTGTGATTTTTTTTTTTTGCCATCTCCGGTTTTAAATTCCCAGATATTGTGATCTTCATTATCTGAAACTTGAACCAGTGTCAGTACTTATTCTTTCATCACTAAAGATCACTATAACTGAAATATATTCTTACCATAGGAGGTCGGGCAGTAATTGGTCCAAAAGGTGTGGGTAAATTCATTTTATTCATAAGATGAAGCACCTTAAAAAACAAACAAAACAAAAACAACCCATAAAACACTTTCCTAAATAATCTGGAATTAAAATGATTAACATATATCTAAAATTACATTTGAACTGTATAATAACATTTAATAGAAAATAAATCCATCTTTAATCCCAACCCTATCCACAGAGTTTATTTACTGAGATACCAAAGAATTTTCCTATAATATAATAATAAAATAGACAATAGTAAAAGAAGTTTTCTATGTATTTCTAAAATTATACATATTCATTGAATGTTTAGTAATTAACCTTAACTCTGAGAATATATAAATTACTCAACTGCAAATGTGATTATGTCTTCTTAGTATTTGCTGAATGAAAAATACTTTTCAGTGTCTTTTTAAAGTGCTTTATAGATTTTTAAAGTAATAGGCACATTAAAATTAGTAGATGACACTACTTTTTGAATTGATACCAGAAAAGAATTTTTTTAAAAAATTATAGTCAAAATAATCAAGTTCATCATCTTATAATCTCACATTAAATATTACTGCTATTCTAAATGTGGGAAGTGACAGTTTCTAAGAGAATTTCTAGGTAAATTGATTTTAATTTTGACTAGCAGATAATAAAATAAGGTCAGTTATTCCCCTCAGTGACTAAAAAAGACCTTGAAAAACTTTGAAAGCTTATAAAGCCTTTGGTAAAGAAGATCCACCTGAGGGTGGAAAGCAACTCTAATTGGTTAACAAGAAATGAGAGAATGAATATTCTAATGAGGAGCTGAGAAATAAGATTGACCATGTCTTGGAGAAAAAGACTTATCTCTACTTACCCCTCCATCTAGACTAGTCTAGACAAAGGGGTCCACCCTCCACTCAGAAAACAAAGTTTTGACCTAATCTAGAAGAGGAAATACAAAGAGAAAAATTCCTGGATTTCTCCAATACTAATAACTGGTTATTTAATAATTATTTCTATCATAAAGGAATAAGCGACACAAGTCAAATTAATTCTAAATTCATGGCAATTCAAATATAATAACGTATATGAATAAATACAATAAGATGGAAAAAATTCTTTCTGAAAGACTACTCAGTAACTCTAAGGGAGTATATCTTATCTTTAGATAGTGCCAATAAGTATAGAATTATTTTCCCTTATTTCAAAACTAAATCGACTTATTTACAACTTCTACCCATTATTTTCAGTTCTACCTCTGAAGCCATTTTTAGCAGTCTATACCACTAGACAACCCTTTACATAACTAGAAATAGCCACTGTGTCTACCATTTTCAAATCTTTTCTAAGCTGTTTAGTTTTCAGCTTCTTTAACTATGCTATGTTTTTGAAATTTTCTATCTTAAGATTGCCCTCTGATCTTAAGGTTATCAATGGACTTCTTAAAATGTGGTGGCTAGAATCAAATTTCCAGATATGGTCTGATGAAGGCAGAGTACAGCAGGAGTAGTACCTTCCCTAATGAGGTACACCTGTATTTCAATGCATCATAGATTGAATTAAGCTTTCTGGGGTGCCATGATACTGCTAACTCACTATTCTTGGAGTCCTTTGATCCTTGGATTCTTAAAGATTTAAGTTATACAATGTCATTAAAGGCTGGATGCAACATGCAAAATTAGCATTAATTTTCAAAAGTATAAATTTCTACTACTTACCTGTACATAGAATTTAGGCACACTTGCCAAGGCACTTGCTATGTTGGCTAGTATTGTACTTGAAGGTGGCGGATACAGATATTTGAGGCATGAATTTAGAGGAAAAGTTAACCTACAAGAAAAAAAAATTAGTTTTTAACAAGTTTTACTTTAAGTTACTTAAAATTACTAACACATTGTCAAAATAAATAGAAAACAAACTTCTTCCAGCTTTCCTTCAGTAAAGGGTACAACAATTTTTCAAAATTAAATATCTACTTGAAAATGTTCAAAATCAGTAATAATCAGACAAAAACCCATTAAAACAATTCTTCTGGTATTGCCTCTATCAAACTGATAAAATAAAAGAAAAATAAATCAATGTCAGAGGGGCCAAGAAAGCAGGCATGCTAACTCGGGGTAAACTGAGATTTGTTCTGATCATTTTAGAATATAATGTGAAAATATGTGGCTAAGGATATTAATATTACTCATCTTACAAGGCTGTTAAAGGCTTTGAAAATTAAAATACTACGTTACCATTACAAAAAATTAAAACATCATAAAGTTATATTGCACAAAATTATCTTACAGGCTGCTCAGCTTATTTTTAAGCCAATAATGTAGGCTATTCTAAAAAGATATTTCTCAGGGAAGATGCTGAAGATCAAAAAACTTTCAACTCACTAAATTTCCTTCACAAAAAAAAAAAAAAAAAAAAAATAGAGTACATCACCTCAGAGTACAGAAATAAACATGGTTGGTAAAACAGTCTCCAAAGTCTCCAAAAAAAATTTGAAAAAACCCCAAGACCTGCAGGGGCAGAGGTTTGGCTTGAGTGAAGTGCAAACACCTCCAGGTCACTTCTGCAGAATCGACAAACAAGTTCTGCCAGCAACTGGGTTAAAAGGAAGCCTGAGTCTTAGAAACTTTCATTTTGTAGTCACGGTGGGGGTCTGCCTGCTGAATAGAATACTGAAATTTCACTATGGAAGCTGTACTGATCAGAGGTGGCCCAGGCTGTGGCTGTGGGGAGAAAGAACTAACATACACCTGATAAGTACAGTAGTGAAGGGCAGAGACATGGTGGCTTTGGATTCTTGCTGGAGAGCAGAGTTCCTGGTTTCAGTTCTAGGGCAAAGAAGACAACTGTAGTTTGTAGCCACCAGAGGCATTGTGGTTTTTGCCTTGCGCAATAATAATTTACCACTCGCACAGACCATAACTTGTTCAGTTAATCCCCAAATGGAGGGGGCAACCCCTCAGATTCTAATTCCTTGTCCAAAGAAAGAAGAAAAAAAAAGAACCATTTTTAAAAACCTGGTATACAAGTCCTTTTCCTCTTTTTTTAATCTTTAGCAGGATCTAGTACAGTATCACTGACACAAAGTGTATGGACAGTTTAATAGCTTTTGGGACGTGATTCCAAATTTTTTACCGAATAACTGGACCAGGTCAAAGTTCTACCTATAGTTATTAATGTACCTATTTTTCCATATTCTACCCTCTCCACCATTTGTCATATTTATTTTATATCAACTCTGCCAATTTGAAAGATGTGAAGTGGTAGCATAGAATTCTTTTTCTTCTTTTTTTGCTGAGGCAAATTGGGATTAAGTGACTTAAGTGTATGAGGCCAGATTTGCACTCAGGTACTACTGACTTCAGGACTGGTGTTCTATCCACTGGGCCATCTAGCTGTCCCCACAGAATTCTTTTAATTTATATTTTTCTAATTATCAGGGAAAGTAATGTGTTTTTAATAAGATACCCATTACATGTTTACAAGCACTGAAAAACAATTTCTAACTTCAAAACTATTTCACTTTCACGAAATCTCATAAAAAGAACAAAACTGTCGACAACAAAAAAGAGAGGGGAAAAAAAAGAAGTGAAAAAGAATACTAACCCATGATTTGGTGCAATTCCATTTTCTATTGTCAAACAACTTGTCTCTTTTTTTTCTTTATCTTCTTCCACAGGCTCATCAGACCTAGAAAATAAAAGATTAAAATTAGTCTTACTTTTAACATCTTATCAAGAAAATATCTGCAATACTAAATCATGACATTTGAAGCTAATTAATCTAACAAACAAAAGTGTACTGTGCTAGATGCTGCAGAAAATACAAAAGATAAGTTATAGCAATCCTTAAGACTTTCTTGTTATCTTTCAATGTAATAGTTAGAGAAGCCATGGGATTTTTAAGGGAGAAAGCAGTTAATACAATACTGAGCTTGGCTATTTTGTAAAAACATGGGCAAGTCATCTAACCTGTCATCCTCCAATGTCATATGTGTATTGGAGATAACAGCATGTACCTTAGAAAATTATTGTAAGAATAAAGTTTCCAAATCTTAAAGGACTATATAAAAGCTAACTATTTTTACTATTAAGTTGGGACAACTAGTAGTGAAGTGGATAGAATACTAAGGTTGTAAGCAGTAAGACTTTTATCTCCAATTTAAATCTAGTCTCAGAGGCTTACTGGGCAAATCATTTAACCCTGTTTGCCTCAGTTCTTCATCTGTAAAATAAGCTGGAGAAGGAAATGGCAAACCAGTCAAATATTTTAACAAATTAAATAGACATAGTAATAAAACAAATTAAGTGCTTAACACACTGGGATGCTAGATATTAGAAGCTGGGAATGTAAATTTTAAAACACCCTCTTTTCAAAGAGCTTTTGTTTGAAATAAGGGAGACAATATGTAAATACAGCTAATAAATATAAGGTAATTTAGGAAAGAGGGCACTTGAAATTAGGAAATTTAGGAAAGGTTTCATGTAGAAGACAGGAATTGAGGTGAATCTTGAAGGGAAAGATTAAAGGAAATGGCGACAAGGATGCAGTACATAACAGGATTGGAAGAGGGAATTCTGTGAGGAACAGAGATAAAGCTAGTTTGGTTGACTCTGATAATATGGAAACGACAGGAGCATGTAACAAAGCTAGAAAGATGGGCTGCAATCTGTAAAGGGCTTTAAAAGTGAAACAAAGGAGTTCAAATTTTACTTCCACGATAGGTAGACAATGAAGTTTATTGAATAGAGATGTGGTATGGTCATGAAAAACATATGGCAGGGAGACCAATTAGGAAGCCACTGCAAAAATCTAAGTGAGAGGTAATAAGGGTCTTATGAGCAGAGAAGGAGTAAGATGCAAGAAATGCTATGGAGGTAACAACAAAATATGCCATAACTAAGGAGCCTAAGGAGTCTACATATATCCATTAGATGTGTTAAAAGCCAGAGTCTAGGTGGATTTTTAGGGAAAGATAGTTGTCCTGTTTTAAACATAATGAGTTTGAGATACCTACAAGATATTTATTCTGAAATGTCTGATTTGCAATTGGATTGAAGCTCAAGGAGAAAATGGGACTGGACATGGAGATCTGACAATCATCTCTAAGGATATGTTAAGTCCATGACTGCCAAAGAAGAGAGAGAAAAGAGTCTAGGACAGAGCCCTAGGATGTACCATAGCTAAAAAGCATAACATGGATAATAAGCCAGTAAAGAAAGGAGTGATATACAGGTAGGACAAAAGAAAAATGTTTATCACTAAGAAAGGTTAGCAGTATCAAAATCAGAAAATTCAAGAAAGATGAAGAGCGAGAAAAAGACAACCCATTTAAAAATTAAGAGAATGCTGGTAGCTTTGGAGAGGCCAGTTTCAGGTGAAGGATGGAATCAAAAGCCAAATTGCAATGGATTGAATTGAATGGGAAGTAGAAGTAATGAGTATAGACAGGTTTTTTTTAAGGAGTCTGGCTAGAAAAAGATAAGAGGATGATATGTTAAACATGCTGTTATTATAGGAATTTTAGGACAAAAAGTCATGTTTAAAAGCAATAGGGAAGTAATTGCTGAGTAGGATCAGGATGAAGACTGAATAATGGGGTTACTGAGAGAACCACTTTCTAAAGATCAGAGAGGATGGGATCAAGAGCAAATATAGAGGTGCTTGCTTGGCTAAAGAGCTATTTCATAATCAAAGACTAGAAAAAAGGAGCAAAGGGAGAAGGATAAAATCAAGAACTTCTGAGATGAAGAGAAAGGGAGGACAGTGAGTGTTGAATAATCTCAATTTTCTCAGCGAGGTAAGAGGTGAAGTCTTCAGCTGAGGGATTAAAGTATAGGTGAAGTTGTGGGAACTCTCAACTTGGGAAGCAATAAGAAGATTTGGCATAGCTTATGTTGGAGTAACAAGGAGAAAATCAGGGAAGAATGACTTGGTTTATTGCAATAAGGGTCAAATTAAAGTTGAAAAGCATGAATTTATTAGGAATAGGATCTAATTAAAAGTTGGAAACGATGAATTTATCAACTACTTGGTAAGGCCTAGAGCTCTATTCAAAAGCACTTGTCCAGGAGAATTATCAGGCAGATAATGGAGACAAATTCAGGATCAGTACTTGGTAAGAAACGAGCTTCAACAGAATAGAGGCTAGAAGTTTGAGAATTAATTACAGGGTAGAAAGGGATGGAAATAAAATGACTATAATTCTCGCTCTACCACTTATTAGTCATGTAAATTTGATCAAGTAATTTAATCTCTTTTGTCTTCAGTTTCCTCATTTGTAGGAAAATAAGTTAGCCTTTATCCTGTTTATGGTTCCCTCTATTTATAAACAAAGATTGTTTACATCTTCATTGTTTGAGTTCTGTTGCACTTCCTATAATAAGCAATTTCTATTGGCACTGTTAGATTTCCAAGCCAATATATAAAAATCAAATCAGAATTCAATGACAATACAAGACCTAATCATAATCTGTAATGAATATTTCTATAGGAAAAATTCATTCAGAGTTTCAATTTGGGATGTTAGAATCATTTATGTCTTTTCTTTTCCAATTCCCTTACCCACAAAAATATCAATATAATAGGAATACAGACTTCTTTCTCTCTTCAGGTAATACAATACTGAAGGAAATCACAAGAGCTGGGACTACTCTGTCTATTCCAAATGTGTATTTACTCTGAACTAAACCCTCACTACTACACATGAATCCTTTTATTCTTCCCTCATTGACTCCCAATAATAGCATCCTCCCCAGGAGCTATTCCAAATCCACTCTTCTTTCCTCAAACCATTTACACACATACTCCCCAAGCTTCATTAAGAAAAGCTTCCTTTACCCCCAAAAAGACGTTATTGAGAGTAAATTCTCTTCTTCAGTGCTGTATTGTCAAATAAATGTTTGAACTGAAATAATATTACATAAAAATAAGTTTTTTACTTACTGGTTTTTAATATCTATAAGCTTTATTAAGCAATTCCCCTCTCCTCCAAAACTTAATTTTCTGTTCTAAAATAACTCTAAAAATGTGAGAGGAAAAAAATACAACAAATCTAAAAACCACATACCTTTTCTTTTTCTCTGAATATGAAGTCTGACAGAAGGAAGACGCTTGGTCTTGTTCTTTTGCAAATTCAACAACTAAAGTGTGACCTAAAACTTTTAGCTGATGAAGTCTTGATAAAGCCTTCAAATGACACAAAACAAAAAAGTTAAATTTGATAAATGTTAACAAACATTTAAAATCTACTTATTAGCAACACATTTTGAATTAATGCTTTCAAATCCAAATACTCTGTCATTCAAGTTCACAAGTCACAATTCTTGAAATAGACCACAATTTTAAGTATATGGTTATTCTTTAAAAAAATAAATAAATAAAGTCTTTAAGATAGTAAGAGGGATGAGGGGAAAAAATAATTGATTCATCAGAAATTTTAACTTACAACAACTAAAAAAATGTACTTTTTTCAATATTATTGAAATTATGTTATTTAAATCCAGTTTTATAATAATGGTTTGCTTTACCCACATGTCTTTGACAGAATTACTTACACATTTAGCTTCTATTTTTAGAGGCAGAACTAGAAAATACCATCAATGATACTGAAGTCGAAAAATATTTAATGGGCAACTTTGTGAGTTGTGTACTATTTTTATCCTCAAATTGCAGTACCTGAAGCATAATCTTTATATAACCTCCTCTTGGTCTCTCAAAATCTCTAATTTATTCCCAAAACTCAGTTCAAGTACCTTCTACATGAGGTACTTTCCAATGTTATCAGCTGTTAATATCTTCCTCTCAAACCACCTTATAAATTTTACTAAGAGTCATCTATGTCCTTAGTGTGTTTCTTCAACTAAACTGCTAGCTCCCTAAAACTAGATTATTGCTATTTTTTGTTTTTATAATGCTTAGTGAAATACTTAAGGACATAATTTACACTTAATAGTGACATATCACAACAGTAAGTATCACATACTTTACAAGTACTGGGCTCAACTTTAGCTCAAATTATGGCTTATATTCAATCTATTCTATCTACTTTTGACAACATGAACCACCACAACCATAACTACCTACTACATCAGAACTACTTAGGTTTCTGGGATAAAGAAAAATCATTGAAGGATATCCCAACTTGTTTTTTTTTTTTCTTTCCTGTTCAGGAACTTCAGTGCCCAGAAGCAATGATTAATAACTTTTTAAATATTTAAATTTAAACATTTGTTGAAACAATTTAATATCTGTTCTTCAAATGCAGTAACAACTTGAAAATGTTTACCATAAGGTAATACCTCTAAGCACTTCTATGCCCTTAAGAGGTTGGAAGAAGGAAGGAATGAAAGAGATTTGAATGAAAGGTCAAGAGTATATGTCAGCAGACCTTAGCCCAATAGTTCAAATTTGATTAAGTAGAAATAAAATGTTTACTACCAAGAATATTACATACCTTTATGGCAGCTTTTTCATTAGGGAAAGTTGCAAAAGCAGTGTGTTTCTGAAAGATAACCATAATATACACAAGTCTGAATAAGCACCAACGTAAACTCAAAAAACAAGAGCCATACTAAGGTTAAAAGTCACAAAATAATCAGATGCTGGGAAAGCTGAGACCACACATTAAACTATATAAAAGAAATAAAAAGTCATAGTATTTTAATGTTCCTCTTAGCTTTTATAATTTCCAATACAAAATATTAGTAGTTTGCATTAGTAAGGAAAATCATTCCTTATGGTGTTATTTAAATATATTCCCTTTTGCCCTTTCTTCATGGAAAGAGTCTATTCTAAAAATTATAGTTTAAAAGAATAAAACATAAAAAGTAGCAAATATCAAAAGTTACTGAAGCCAGATGAACGAAGATTTTGGTTTTGGTTATCTCAAAATGAAGTTTTGTGTTTTTAGATAACATGGATCAGACTAATATTAATTTTAATGAGTTTCAACTGAAGTACTTCAGTTGCATTTTTAAATCTATTTGTATGTCTTTTCTTACTTTTATGAAAAACATAACCCTGGAATCTAAGTCACAGAATCACATAAGGATTATCTTCTAATAGAGAAAGCTTTAGATGTAAAATTAGAAAAGATATGGGATAAAAATCCAGCTCTGCTTTACTATGTATTTAACTGTGGCCAAGTCAATTAACTTTAGTGATCCCTAATTTTTTCTCAACTGAAAAACAGGAATTGAATAAGAACTAAAACTGCCAGATAACCTTTAGTAACCAGGTAACTAATGACCACCTGACTCAGGCCAAACCATTTTTAGACAAATTTGTTAACAGAAATTTTTTTAAACCGAGTTGATACACATCTTCCTGAAACTTTGTTTTCTCAATCTATTGAAAATGTTAGTATTCTATATTAAGGTACGAGAAAACTACTTTTAATGAATTTCAAAAGAACATCTCCAACTCATCCAATAGCTATTAGTTAATAAAACTATTCTGATTTTTCAATTCTGCCAAAAGAATGTAATAGGTTAGAAATGAAACCAACAGCTAACAGTCTCCTGGTTATACCTTGGACCTTGTCTTAGAAAGGCAACGATGAGGACCATTTCATCATTTTATGAGATCTACAAGAAGTAGAATCCCTTAGATCACTTCATTTGTTGAGAAAACTCAGGTGGAAATAGTGGCTTGCCCAAGGCTCACTATAGCTAAGTGGCAAAGCCAAGATTCTTATGACTTCCTTAAAGCATAGCTGGTCTTGGATGTAAGACCTGGATTGCATTTACCTCCCAATGATGTTGTGAAATTCACGAGAAAATCGTAAAATGCACAGCTCTGACCCCCAAAACACTTTTCACTTCATTCATGAACGTTTCTGGCCTCAGAAATTTCAATACAGTAAAATCAAGGATTAACAAGGGGAGGATGAAAGGGTAGAAGCAGTAAAAAGGGGTTAAGTTTTGGGATGCACTGCAGAGTTGGGAGTGGGAGCAAATGACTTTCCTACTTAACATGCTAATTAATGCATATTTTCTTTAGCGCCTCCACAAAGAACTCTGGGGCTAGATACTTCGGCAGGTGTCCTCTTTTTAAAGAGGAGTAAACTAAGACTAGCCAAGGGTCATTCTGCTTGCCGCCCTACCCCCACCCCCGATCAGTCCCGAGAATCGCAAAGCCAGCCCCAGATCCCAGGGCAGTTATCCAGATTAGGACAAGGGCACGGACAGCGGGCCGCCCGGCTCGGCTCAGCCTGCCCAGCCCCAGTGCTTGTTCCCATCGTGCTGCCCTCAGACTCGGATCGGCCCTGCGGGACCGCTGGGCCGGCCCGTGCTCGTCCTTCCTTACCAAGCGGCCCTTGTCAGACAGGACCCGCACAGCCTGGGCACCGAAATGCTTCAGGAGATGCTCCTTCTCCTCGGCGGTCAGCTCCGCCGGCAAGTGCCGCACCAAGAGGGTCCGGTTGGCCCGCGGCAGAGGCGGCGTCGAGGAACCCTGGCAACCCCGTGACAACGGGATCTGCTCCGGCGCGGCCATTTCTTCCCAACACGCCGCCAAGGCGGCAGTGACAGAAATCAGAGGGGACGGGGACCGAGGGCGGCTCCCGGACGACGACCGGAAGTGCAGCCCGAAGGAAGACGACGCGAGAACTGGAGCTTCTCCTTACGAGATCTTCGCGGACTAGCGCCCCGCGCATGCGCGGGAAGAGGTTCCTTGTTCCCTTTCTGCCCGTTTGGGTTATGACCACGAAGTGAGCAGAAAGTTGAAGTTTAAGGCCTAGCCGAGTCCCCAGCCCGACCTCTGCTGGATTTGTCTTTTCGAACACGCCTTAAATTTCCGAGAGTTAGACGGGGGCGAAGAACGTTCTGCTTTTTTTTTTTTAAAGAAGTGAGAGTGAAGGGGCTTGATTATAAACCCTTATTTCATAAGGGCGGGGCTGGCTATTTTTACGCATGCGCAGTCATCTGTTATCGCCTGTCCCGGAAATACTTCGCATACTCTGCGGTGAATCTTCAATGAGTCTGCAAGGTTATTTAATTTGGAGTCTGGAGTCTTTGTTTTTCCTATCAGGAAAACTAGGATGCCAGACGCTGTATTGAGTCTGGAAGAACGAATTTAAATCCTGCCTCAGACCTTAGTTGTGTGAACTAACCTCCCTGCCTTAGACTAGTTGTGTGAACTAACCTCCCTGCGTTAGACTAGTTGTGTGAACTAACCTCCCTGCGTTATACTAGTTGTGTGAACTAACCTCCCTGCCTTAGATTAATTGTGTGAACTAACCTCCCTGCCTTAGACTAGTTGTGTGAACTAACCTTGTGTTAGACTAGTTGTGTGAACTAACCTTGTGTTAGACTAGTTGTATGAACTAACCTTGTGTTAGACTAGTTGTGTGAACTAACCTCCCTGCGTTAGACTAGTTGTGTGAACTAACCTCCCTGCGTTATACTAGTTGTGTGAACTAACCTCCCTGCCTTAGATTAATTGTGTGAACTAACCTCCCTGCCTTAGACTAGTTGTGTGAACTAACCTTGTGTTAGACTAGTTGTGTGAACTAACCTTGTGTTAGACTAGTTGTGTGAACTAACCTCCCTGCCTTAGACTAGTTGTGTGAACTAACCTTGTGTTAGACTAGTTGTGTGAACTAACCTCCCTGCGTTAGTTTTTATCCTCTGTCAAATGAGAAACTCGATGGCTGCTCAAGCCCCTTGCAGCTCTTGGTCTCTGAAACTGTGAGGCACTTTTATGTTTCAGGCAAAAGTCATGTGAGGCAGGAATAGTGCACCATCTTGGAGTCAAAAAGATCTCAGTTCAAATGCTGCTTAGCTTTGTGACTGAGAAAATCACTTAATCTCTCTCTTCCTCGCTTATCCGTTAAATGAAGGATCAAATTAATTAAAAAGAGTAAAATGCTTTGCAAATCTTAATAAAGATTATAATAAATATATAATAATAAATCTTTATAATGTATTAATATTAATGTTTATTTATTAAATCTATTATTAAGATATTTATTAATATTAATTATTAACATATAATTATATATTTTGTATATAATTATCATATATTAATTAATAATAATATATTAATAATATTAATTATTTAATAATAATCTTATTAAATCTTAATAAATCTTTGCAATCAACATTTATTTAGAACCTTCTCAGTATCATTAGTCACCCCATCTCCTATATACAAAATGGATTTATTTTTGGGATTTGGGAGAATTGGCCCCAAAAGTATGTTGGGATTGCAGTCTATGTCTCTAGATATCTCCAAAAAATTTGTAGGCTTAGACCTTTTCCAGATGTAGATGCAAAGGTTTTATTACTCTGTTAACAGCAAGGCTAAATGCATATGGGGTTTTTAGGAAAGAGAAGTTTTAGCAATTAACAAGGGAAAATCAGGAGCTAAGTTCCCTCTAACTTGTAGGTACAAATAGGTTCTGGACTGTTCTTTTCTACATTAAGATGGTCTTGTGAGGAGGGCTCTTTTTCACTCACTGATCCTATGGAAAGTGGGTACCCAGCCCAAAACTTAATCTATAAAGGAAAAAAATCAGCTTGAGCATTGTAAGATTCTTGTTTGTTTTCTGGAGGTCTCTGGGACAGCCTTCTTTTCAGTAGAGTAATCACCACGAGAACACTCAAGAGTCCAAATCCTTCATTATCTCCTTCACAATCTAGTGTCCTTGCCTGTCACTGGGCCAGCTTTCGGGAGAGCCTTTCAGAGGGCCTTGGTCTCAGTGGGGGAAGTACAAGAGGACATGCCAGCTGCCATGGGGCTGATGAAGATGGAATGAATGAATCTCTCTGAGGCCGAGGGCTTGTGCTTCAGCCTCCAGCCACCACAAAGGTGGAGGATGGAATGAATCTGTCTCTCAGTCAGATAATCTTAGGTGTGAATCCTGTAGAACTATATTAAGTACTAAGTACATGTACTGAACTAGAGAACTATTAAGCACCATGCTAAACTAGAAAACCATTGTCTTTATCAATTCCACAGACTTACACTTTGTAAAAATCCTTGTTTCAGAGTTCTGCCCCATAACAGAGCACCAGGCATGAACATTTAATTCCTGGGAGCCATTGATCTCTACCACTTTTAAGATCAAAGTACTGGTTTATTTGCATCCCTACCACAGAAGATAAAGCTTGGATTGGAGCAAATAATTGTGCTTGATTAACTGAGGGAGAGAGAGGAAGGGTACAAATGCAATCATCAAGTCTCAAAAGCAGTGGATATAAAAAGTTACTACAACATAACATATCTATTAGAGGAAACTTTTATCCTTAAAAAGTTATTTAAATATCATTGCTTTTGTTGTTCATCTTGACTTACAAGTGAATGGATTCAAGTGAGGCAGGACTGTGCAAAATCATCAGCCTCTCTCTCCTCCACACTCATTCAATAGTAAGACCTAGATCAGGATGACTGGAAAGGGTCCAAAGGTCTTTCCCAGGTCTCAGTTTGTCTGAGGCAACACACATTCAATGATAAAAGGCTATAACAATCAAAAAATGGCCTAGGATGCCTTCATAAAAGAATGGTTTTGGCTCAAGTAATTTATTATCCTATAAACCCCATGTTTGATGGGAAGTAGTGATGCTTAGATCAGCACAACCTACAACCTGGTAACATGGAGGTCAATGACCAACCATTTTCCCTTCTCTCATCCCTTCAAAATCTTCATGTAGTCTACTATCCATATAATCTAATACCACTACACTTTTTTCTCTCTTCTGTACCAGTTTGGGAAGTCCATAAGACTAATAAAGCTATAAGCACCAGTGTTTCCATAACTACAAATATACTAGCAAGTTCTTGATAAATGCTTTTTGATCATATAATAAAGGACCCTTCTAAAACCTATCCTTTCATTTTAATATTAATATTTTATTTTGTAAAGGTCTTTTTCTGCATCTACTGACATAACTATATAATTTTTAATGTATTTAATTGTTTCTTGCATGGTTATGCTGATTATTTTCCCTGCTATTGTGATAGAAGCTATTGAAGGCTAAGTTAGCAAAATGCAAGATCTATTGGTTCTCTCATGCTAGAAAGGTTCCATGAACCTGATAAAACTGGATTTTTGTTAATAACAGTGTCAGTGCAGAGAGATCAAGAAAAAATAATATTGAGGAAAAGCCATTAGATTTTTTAACTTAAAAGATCACTGATAAATTTAAAGAAAATAGTTTCATTTGGATGATGATACTGGAAGCCAAATTTCAGAGGGTTTAGAAGAGAGTAATAGCAGAGAAAATGGATGCAGCCAGTATAGACAGCTTTCTCAGAGATCATTTATAAATGGGAAAAGAGGACAGTAGTTTGTGGAGATAGTCCCAAAAAGAAAAGAGATTTTAAGGATTTAAAAAAAATGATAATATTTTTAAGCATCTAGGAAGGAGCCAATAGCTAAGAATAGATTACTGAGAAAAGAATTGGGATGGTGGTAGCATGGGAAGGGTTGGGTACATATAGAAAAGTTGCCTGTACCAAGAAGGGACCACATTGACAGAATCATAGATTTTACAAATATTTTAGCCCAAGACTAGATTTTTTAAAAAATAATAATAATTAATAAAAGATCCATTCCAGCAAATCAGATAGTCAAGGAAATTTTACCTTAGAAATAACGAGGAGAGGCAATTGAAAAAGATTTGATTTCAGAATACCAAGTTGAGGAAGGGATGTTGACAACTTATCATGTAATTGCTGGTGAGGAGAGAAGGAGTTAGAATCCTATGCTAATGTTGAGGTTCAAAAGGAGAATACAAAAGATTGGAGTCGAAGACCAGTGTTATGAAGTATCTCAAAAGAATTTAAAGGCTTGAACTCATCTCCAAGTCAAGGAGCAAAGTTTATTGTAAAGCCGAATGAAGCAGGCTAAGTTCCAAAAAGATTTAGCAAAGAACCAAGATAAATTTATAGGACAACATTAGAGAGATCAGATCTTCATGGTACTTATTTGCTAATTTTATGGCTTACAGGTAGGTTTGAGGGGTGATCTATTCACTATTGACTCAGGAATTTGGTTATCATTGACCAGTGTTACTACTGTATTTCCCTTAGAAGTTGTATCACCTTCACTACCACTTGTCTATGTATGAAAATGTTTTCTCTATAATTATTGTTCCCAGATATAGGCTGTATAAATAATTGGAGGTCTTGGATATGATCTGTAAGAAAGAGAAAAATGCCAATGTTAGTAAGAAGCTAGTAAAGCTAGCAAAAAATACTCAATTAAATGAGAGTTAATATTATTTTATGTATATGTATGCTTTACATACATTGAATTTATATTCACTATAATCTATGGTTATTCTCAGAGACCTGAGACTGAAAAATTATTTAACTTAGTCATACAATATAAAACAGAAACAAGATTTAAATTGTTTTTCTAACTCTATTTCCATCAATTAACTGTGATATATATTCTTCTAATAAAATGGAAGTATGTATAGTTTAATACTTTTAAAATTAACCTTTTAAAAAGGAGTGGGATCTAGGATAAAACATTTATAAAAATTAACACATTTTCCCTTATTTTAAATCTCTTCTCTCATTTCTTCCATATTCTGAAATTCACTGAGATCTTGCTTCTTCTTGATAACATGACATTCCTAATCACCCTGTTCAGTACTGGCTGTGCTTTCTTTGATAACTCTTTTAACTTACTGGTCTTGGTTGGAGAGTCAATTATCTTTCCTTCTCATTGCCACTTACAGACCATCTCTACCATTTTCTTTTAACAACCTCTTTCCTTTTTTGAGGTTCACACTGTCTAAATGCTACTTACTTAATTACTTACTGTCTTAATGCTAATACAAGTAGCGGCCTTTGTAATGAGCTGAAACTCTTGAAGCTCTCCTAGCACTGAGGTCCCAAGCACTTGAGGATGATTAGCAATTGGACAATACTCTATTAATATATGCTTGGAGAAAGAATGGCCCCTTCCACTCTCTGTGCAAGTTGGGTGTGTGCATAGGAGATTGCAGAGGATTTGGTGAGTGGAGTGGGGGGGCCAAAAGCACTGCTGGCCGGATTCTTGTTGTGACTGCTCTCACTTCGCCATTCCCCTTGACCTCCACAGAGAATAAAGATCAAGGGTTTTCCCTTATTCTGACTCCAGCTGATTTTAATATACTCTGGGTGCTAAACGCGGTCATCACAGGCCATTATCTACCAACTTCCACTTCCTTGACATTCTTCTTCTCTCTCCTATAAGTTTAGTGCCCAATTCACATTTTCTACTATTAATTCCTGTCTTCATACCAGGGAATTTTAGCATACATAGAGAGGTTCCCTCAAATACCATAACTGCTCAGTTCCTCATTGCTTTGCTCTACTCTACAATTCACTTCGGTCACAAACAAGGATGTTCTTTTCCATAGTGTTGCAATCATGTTCCATTTCTTTCCAGACCTGCTCACTGGAGGATTTCAGTACCAAACCAAATCCTCTTCATGGGTGAGGAATGAAGGGGCAGAACTCACAAAGATGGTCAAAACAGGAGTTCGTTTATTCAAAATTCCTTTAGCCTTATATACCCTAATACACTTATGTAATTGTAGCACAGTGCACATGTACTAACTATATACTGTGCATGCAGGAACACATAAACAACTTGCTATTGTGTGCAGATATCTCTGCTACTAGTATAGCTGCTTTAATTACAACACAGGTTGTCACACCTGCTGACTTATCAGGAAGGCTGAGACTCCCCTAGGGGAGTTACAACCTTGTAAAGAAATGATGTTTATTTATATGGTATTGCCCTTCACCTTGTATAGAAAGATGCATATATGTGTTTGTGTGTATGTGTGTAGAGAGGGAATGTTGTTGTTTTATTAGAGTCATGCTGCCAAAATTTGTCTCACAGAGGATAAGGATAAGCATCTCTTTTGTCTTCTCCCCCCAATAGGAAGGGAAGATGAGACCAGACACTGGCGCTATTCTCAGAGATAATATACTGAGCTAGATTTATATGTCTGCTCCCTTAAATAAATTTGACTAATTTACAAGATTATCAGAGGAGGAACTCCTAGTTTTCTCAATTTTCCCTATACCAATAAATCTGAAAGAAAAGGAAAATGGAGGACAACAATAGAGAGAGCAAGACAAAGTAAAGAAGAGATTTAAAATTGGAAATTAAGAGAAGAAAAGGAACATTTAAAATGCTCTTTTAGGACAAAACAGGGTCTTTTAAATTTTTTGCTAATGAAATATTAATGATTTGAGAAAATTTTTCCCTACATAATTTAAAGTATTTGGCAAAATCCACAACAAATTCTAGACTATTAAAGAATTAATAGTATTGTTTTTCATTAATGATTTTTATATTTACATTTACATTTGAATTTAAATTTTAACATTCTCTCTAAGCATTATGGAATACAGTAATCTTGAGTAATTCTATTGTCATAGTAAAAAATAAACCTATTGTCATTGCCTGAAGTACTTGTGACTATGATTATATTTATAAAATAAAACATTTATAAATGATATATAATTATAACTTATTTCTGCCTTAATCACTATATAATATAGCAATGCTAGCATTGCTAGTTATTAAATATCCACAACAGAGAATTTCCAGAGGGAGATTATTGATATCTTTTGTTTTTATATTTCCTAGATTTTTCCTTCTTCCCCTTCCCTATGGAGAGCCATTCCCTACAACAAAGAATTAGAGCGGAATAAGGAGGTGGGGGGAGAAAAATGAGGAGGAAAAGAAAAAAATCCCAGCAAAACAGAACAATACGTTATGAAATATGATAGTACATGCAATATTTTATACCTGCTGATGATAGGGTACAGATTCTAGGGAAAATATGGCAATAGTTTTTAGGGCTCAACCTCAGAGTGCCTCTGTTCTAACAATCTGTCAATAATTCTAAAGTTTAGAATCAGTGATCCCCAGATCCCCCAGATCTTAGAGTGCTATTGTTCTAACACTCTGTCCCTCAACGATTGTAAAAATCTTCTGGCCTAGGAATATGAAAATATTTGTTCCCTAAGACTTTACATAAAATAAATTAGGCATCCTAAGGTTCTCTTACCTTAGAATACTAACAATCTGTTAATGATTCTAAAGTCTTCTGCCCTTAGAAAAGTCCTACAAACATTACTGACTGTGAGATAGATAATCTGTTTGGTCAGTGATAACCAAGTTCCTGAGACAATAGTGAATAGACTACCACTCAAATCTACCTGTAAGCCATAAAATTAGCATATCAGTGACATGAACTGGATAAATTTGTCTTCTTTCTCTTGGTTCTTTGCTAAATTCTTTTGGAACTTAGTCTGCTTCTATTGGTGTTACAATCTTAGTAAACCTTGCCCCTTGATTTGGAAATGGGTTCAAGCCTGAAAATTCTTCTTTTTTTTTTTTTTTCACTATAAAAATGTGAGTTCTTTATTACATTTGTTCTAACTCTCTTTTTTTTTCTTTTTTTTTTTTCTTTGGCTTTCTTTTTTCTTTTTCTTTTTTTTTTTTAATAACTTTTTATTGCCAGAACCCATGCCAGGGTAATTTTTTTACATTAATCCCTTGCACTCACTTCTGTTCTGATTTTTCCCCTCCCTCCCTTCACCCCCTCCCCCCGATGGCAAGCAGTCCTATACATGTTAAAGAGGTTACAGTATATCTTAGATACAATATATGTGTGCAGAACCAAACAGTTCTCTTGTTGCTCAGAGAGAATTGGATTCAGAAGGTATAATAACCCGGGAGGGAAAACAAAAATGCAAGCAGTTTACATTCATTTCCTAGTGTTCTTTCTTTGGATGTAGCTGCTTCTGTCCATCCTTGATCAATAGAAACTGAGTTAGATCTTCTCTTTGTCGAAGAAATTCACTTCCATCAGAATACATCCTCATACAGTATCATTGTTGAGGTATATAATGATCTCCTGGTTCTGCTCATTTCACTCAGCATCAGTTCATGTAAGTCTTACCAATGCTCTCTGTATTCATCCCTGCAAATTCTTCTGAGACACCTTGTGACACTGGTCTGTGACCCCAATCTTTTGGGGTCCCTTCCCCTTCTGAACCTCAACATTTGGTGGCCTTGTACAGGGAAAGTCTGGCCTCCCCTGGCTTGATTCCCTCCTTGTCAAGATAAGTCCCCCATTTAGTTTCTCCCTCAAACCTATAGCTAGGACACCCCAAGCCAGTGGGAGAAGGCTTGAGTAGGTTGTTGTGAGCTCCATCTCAGTAAATTTTCTTTGATTGGGGATGCCCAGACTTGGAAATTCTTGCAATTTTTGACAAAGTTCCTAGGGAATCTTTGCCACTTTTTCACCCTTTCTGGAACACCAGAAGAGATGAAGTGCTATAGATGGCTTTTGGCAAAGACCAGAAAGTCCTCTTCCATGTCATTTTTGTCTGTGTCTGCATCTCTGTGCAGGATGGTTGTCATATTTGTTAGATTCTGTTACCTGGAAAGATTTAAAATGCAGCTGGTAAGGAAGAACTATGCTGTAGTTAGAATGCTGGGAAAGATCTCTTAACATCCTTGACTCCCACCTTAAAAAGGAAAAAAGCATAACTTTTTCCTGTGGACCTCAGCTCTAGCTAATCTGAGAGCTACAGAAATAAGGTTAACTAGTTAAAATTAAAATAACATTTTAGCAGATTCTTAAAGTTTTGAGAGCAATAATTAAGAAATTTGGAAATGTTATTTTAAGATTGCAAGAAAAATTCCTGAAACATTGGGGATAATTCTAGGAATTTACCTCATTCTGAAAGAAGAAAAAAAAAAAAAAAAACTAAATAGCAACTTTTCACTAATCCTTCCTTTACTCCTATCTTGTCCTGAGTCCTGAGTACATTTCAGTTGTGGGCATTGCTAACAAAATCAACACGGCCTAAGACCCTGTATTTTACTAACTTCTCTCATCACAGATCAGATTAAGAAAAGAGAAAACTAAAATACTGTAGGGAATGCCTCCCCTGTAGAAATCAAGGAAGCAACAACAACATAGGGACCCCACACAACCTTGCCCAAATACTTCCCCAGCCCAGCTTGGGGGATTGGGGATGGAATGGGTGTCAGGCCCCATGGTCAGTATTCCCTGAGCCCTAGCACCTAAAACTACCATCAAGGGGAGATCCTGGCACCAGCTGCCCCAGCCTTCAGCAGGTTCTGTGCAGCAACTGTGTGTGAAGAATCCAGATGCCCCTGTCACCACCTAGAATGGCAGTGTGAGATGAGAAAGCCAATCTCTGTATTTGGCAAGCCCACCATTCTCTGTTTCAGTTGTGGATATGTATTAGCTATGTAATTTATGGCAAATTATTTTATCTCTGCCCAGTTTTCTGATTTGTAAAGAAAAATAATAGCTGTTGTGAAGACTACATGATTGCAAAAGTGCTATATGATTGTTAACTGCTTTGTTGGATAGAATTACTTCATATATGATAACTTTATGGGTTTTTATATGTGACTAACATAGTGTCATTGTTGAGATAAATGATTTCTATGTAAGGTAATTTGGAAGAAAATTCAACTAAATTAAGGCCTCCCCAGGAGTAGGAGGATAGTGCAGAGAGGAAAGAGAGTCTCTTCTTTCTTCTCCCCTCCCTCCTTCCCTGACTACAGCAAGAATACATGGAGGAAGGGGTGAGAGGGAGAGAAAGAAAACATATTCAGTTCAGTGAAATTTGTTATTTGAGATCTGATAGTAAAAGCAGTTTTAAAGGAGCTCTAATCAAAGCCCACTAATGGGATATGTAAATTGTAATCTATTTGCACTGATAGTGTTAGAAGATTTCAGAGTTTTGAGACTTTTAGGAAAACAGAAAAGCAGTTTGTCACTACTTTAAAGAGTGGCAACAAACAGCCAGCTTGTGAATTATTGAGAGGCAGACTTCTGAGGGTCCCGTCAGTTAAAAATAATAATAATAATAATAATTGTCATTTTAACCCTTTCCTGACTCAAGAAAGAGAAATGTTTTGTGTGAATTGGAAAATAATGAAATGGCAATTCAGTTTGTCTAAAACATTTAATTAGAATTTAGGGAATCTCATTAACTAAAGTTAAGTTAATTTTAAAATCTGCTCTACCTCAATTTTAAGCATTTTCTTGTTTTCTTCCTAAACCAAAGGGAAAACTTATATAAGGGAATAGGAATTACAGCTAAGAAAAACTTGTCTATTACTCAGGAAAGTTCTAAAATTGTTAATTAAGTTATTTGGAGTTATGTTAAACCTAAAATTGGTAATTACTGTATGGGAAACAAGAAGAATGAGATGAAAGCCTTATCAGTTCACCTGCAAGTATGAAATATGCAGCACTCTTTTTTCCCCCTTTCACAGAGTAGGGTGAGGTATCAAACAGCACAGCCTAAGAAAACACTAAGAATAGTTGGGGTGGGCAATAGCAAGCTCAGCCCTAATTTGTAAGCTTGCCAGTTTTCTCGAAACCATCATGGTAAACAAGGTCTTCAGCCCTGATAAATGAGCCTGTTTAGGTTGTGTAATTCCTAAACAAGGAATGTGTTTACTAAAAATCTATAAGCTTGTTTAATGAATGATCCTTTGCACTAGGATAAGTTTAAATATATAAAACATGTTAAACAAAATCTCCTATGTGTGTAAGTCCTGGTAAACTTTTAAAAATAACGAATCTATCCCTAAACTGCAATTAGCAGAATTTGCTATTAGAGATAAAAATCTTGGGATTGTAACTGATATTCGTTTAAGTTTTGAATTTGATTGCCTCATTATTAAGTCAGTAGCCCACCACTGGAGAGAAATCCCATAAATTTCTCAGAAGGTTGCCTTCCTGAACTATCATAGGTGGAGTCTTATCTGGGCAAAAGCTGGGAGGACAACTTTAGCCTCTGCTCAAGGTCAAATCCTTCTGACTCAGTTTCCCAGTTCTGTTTCTTTGTTTCCCACCTGATTATTCCTGAGTCTGGCTATGATGTAGAATTGTTACTGAATAGAAATGACATTTGATTTCAAACATATCTAAGGATGCTTTATTCTGTCATGTATTTGCTCTCAGGCTGAAGTCTGAAGGAACTTGTTTTGATGCTATTATAATCATGTTCCTGCTTTTTCCTCTTATAGCAAATTTCTATAATTCGAGCAAATGGTCAGTAGAAGCCATGAGCCTAGTATAAGTATCCAGGAGGACACAATGGTTTTCTACCTTAGATCTTAAAGATGCTTTCTTTTGCAAATCATTGCATAAAGACCCACAATTTCTTTTTACCTTTGAAGGGGGCAAATCCAGGGGAACACAACCCCCACCAATTAATATGCACAGTCATATCCATAACATGGAAGTAGTTCAGGGTTTCTATGAGATCCCTCACATATTTGAAGAGGCACTGGCTATCCAGTATGTAACCTCAGAGGCAGCTCTGGCTTCAGCCATAAAAACTCTTAACTTCTAGGCCCCCAAGGGCTATGAAGTTTCTTTGTCTAAAGGCCCACATTGCCAATCAATCTGTTAAGTACTTGGGCCATGAATTAACTCCCACCTCCTATTCCCTCATAGCAGAGAGGAAGCAATCTTAACTGCTGATTGAACCTTCCTCAAAGAAACAGCTTCATATTTTCCTAGGCACGGCTGGATTTTTATAAAATCTGATTACCTATCGTTAGTTATTGCCAAGCCCCTCTGTGATTCTATTCAAGGACCTGACACAATTCCCCTTGAATAGGGCCCTGATCAGCCCAAGGCTTTTAAGACCCTAAACTTAGCTAAACCAGTCTCTTGCCCCAGCCTTAGCCCTACCTAAAGCTTTTATGCTGTATATTAACGAATGGTGGGCCCAGGTCCTAGGACTCAGTCCCTGAGACCATATCCTTGACCCCTTGCTTCCTTCTCTAAGAAACTTGTTGTCTTTGGGGGTGACCCTCCTGCCTTAGACCAGGTGCCACAGTGCTTCTAAGGAAGCCTCTAAACTCACTGTAGGCCAACCTTTGGAGGTTCTAATCTGCGCCACCGGGTTCAGAGCATGTTTGCCCTCACTGAATTTTAGAATTGGGGAAAAGAACACAAGTGAACATCTATATTGACTCCAAATATGCCTTTCATGTTTTGCATGTTCATGGGGCAATATGGAAAGCAAGGGGATTTTTGAAATAAATAAATAGATTTTCCCATTAAGTATTCAGGGGAAATTCTACAATTATTGATGTCCGTGTACCTAAAGAGGTTTCTGCTATGTTTTGTAAAGGACACCGGAAGAGAGATTCACTCCAGGCTGAGGCAAACAGGCTTGCAGATTCGGCTGCCTGTGCTGCTACTTGTTTGCCCTGACCATGTTACTTTTAATTCCCCACCTCCCCACACCCCTCCTAGGGGTACATTCTTTTTCCTTCTGGGTGATTTCAAACACCTTTAGTCTAACTTTTAATCCCAGAAACCAGTGGAAACTTCTTTTTGGCCTACACTAAGGTACTTATTTGAGGAAAAGATATTCTCCAATGCCTTGTGAATCCTAAATCCTGAAAGGACTTTTAAACTCTCTATCTCCCCACCCCACATGTGGGAGGCTTACACACCCAGGGTAGGACTGGCAGATAGATTTTATACATCCCCCCTCTCAGGAACTTCAAACTGCTTTTGATTTTTGTTGACACCTTTACTAATTGGGTAAAATCCTTTCCTTGTAAGACTGAAAAAGCTCAGAGGTTTTTGCTAAAGAAGATCAAACCCATTTAAAATTAATTATTATCTCCACTCTGTATGTCATCCTCTCTACTCAATGCTTAATGCCTTTTAAACAGAACCACCTGAAAATTTTCTTTGGTATTTACTCTAGGAAAAGCAATCCTATGAAACATTTGTGAAAGCCTTACCTACTCCCCCAAGACTTCCTCTGGGTGGAGTTTCTAGTTATTGTCCCTAGTAAAGCCCATACTAACTCCACTTTTAATTATTCTTTTTTTTTTTTTTTTTTTTTTTGCTTATGTTTAGGACCTGCATTTTTAACCTACTTGTGAGATTTGTTTCTTCCTGACTTCAAGCCATGAAATTCCAACTACTTCATCAACTGAATATCATTTGATACCTGATTCTGACATTCAGCACTTCCTGGATGCTGCTACCATCATTTCAAAACATGTGTCTACCCTCTCTACCTACCATGTGTCTGGAGCCTACTAAGCAGGGATAGCTCTACAGCCCTTATTATCATGAAGCACTCCAGAAGATGAGATCTCCATCCCTTTGTCCCAATTGAATTTGGTGTTCAAACTTCTTGAGAGGGGAAAAATGACAGGGCACAACTTCTCGGGAAAATATAGAAATAATTTTAAGGTCTCCTGACCTTAGAGTGCCTCTGTTTTAACCATCTGTCAATGATTCTAAAGTCTTCTGACTTTAGAATCATTAATCCTGAAGTCCCCCCAACCATAGAATGCTATTGTTCTAACAATCTGTCCCTCATTGATTATAAAAATCTTCCGGCCTAGGAATATAATAATATTTCTTCCTTTAGACTTTAGAGAAGATTTATTAGGGATCCTGAGGTCCTCTGACCTTGGAGTGCTATTATTCTAACAATCTGTCTGTCAATGATTCTAAAGTCATCTGGTCTTAGAAAAGTCCTACAAACATTAGTGACCTTGAGATAATCTTTTGGTCAGTGAAAACCAAGTTCCTGAGAAAATAATGAATATACCACCATTCAAATCTACCTGTGAGCTATAAATTTAGCATATCACTAAATGAACTGGAGAAATTTGTCTTCTTTCTTTTGGTTCTTTGCTAAATTCTTTTGGAACTTAGTCTGCTTCTATTGGTGTTACAATCTTAGTAAACTTTGCCCCTTGATTTGGAAATGGGTTCAAGCCTGCACAATTTTTTGGGATACCTTGCAACACTCGGCTATGACCCCAACCTTTTAGAATCTCTTCTCCTTCTGAACCTCAACACCAACACAACTCTTCAAAGGAACAAGGGGAGATGTCTTTTCAATTCTCTTGTTCTTTATCATTTAACTACAGTTTTCAATTGTTTTGAAGTGATTGTTCTTTTGATTTATATTGATTCGGTTCAGTATATGATTTTCTGTCTCTGCTTAATTTATTCTGCATTCATTTGCATTTTCCATGCTTTTGTGTATTTATCATGTGTTTGTCATCATAATACTATTTCATTTACATTCATATACTATGGTTTGTTTAGTCGTGCCGCAGTTGATGGAATACTACGTTTTTTTTTTAATTCCCAATTTTTTGCTACAACAAAAATGGTCACTCTAACTACCTTAATATATATGGGAAGTTTTACTTTGTCCTTTGGGGTGTGTGCCTATCTGTTAACTCAATGGAATTGATACAATGCTTAATTGGTTCACACATTAAAGCAAATCCTTACAAGGTGTTAATTCACTAATATTGATAGAAAAATGTTTGCACCTTTAAGAATTCACATATTAGCTCACACATTGGAGTTCACAAGTATAGGAGATACTTTGTAACTTTGTGAATTCACACCTCCCATGATCCCAGTCTCAGAGGAGGTGTCAACCTTTTACACCAGAGCTTCAATGAGTCAGTCAGAGTCAGTTCAGAAGAAGCCACGAGTAGGAGTTGAGCTACCTAGAAGTCACTTCTGAAGATTGACAGAGTGAGAGTCAGTTAGGAAGATTGCCAAGGGTCATAGTTGAGCTAGAGGCAGAAGCTGGCAGAAGCAAAAGACAAGCTACAAGAGCTCTTGGAACCAAGCAGAGAGATAGGCCTCTAAGAAAATTAAATGGGCTATTTTGGAGGAAGCAATAAAAGATCTGAACTTTTAACTCCTGGCTGCATTTGGAGTGATTATTACGTTGAACTGAAACTAAGGCTACCTCCAGAAAACCTACCCCGAGAAACCTGCTCCCAGAGAACCATCATATATTATACAAAAGAAGGAACACCACACCTATCAGTGGAATATCTGGGACAAAGAGTGTGGATAGTTTATTCCCTGTTGAATAATTCCAAATTGCTTTCCAGAATGATTAAACTAATTCTTAGGTTCATCAGCAAAGCATTACTAGGCCAATTTCTCTCCAACATTAAATATTCCAATTTTTGCCATAGATGCCAATTTTCTTAATGTGAGATTATTTTGATTTGCATTTTTCTTAATATTAGTGATGGAGCATTTTTTAATATGGTTGTTCATAGTTGGTCATTATTCTTTTGAGAATTATTTGTTCATATCCTGTGATTTGTTAAGTGAAAGTCAAAGTGATTACTCTTAAATTCAATTTTAATCTAGTTTTGAAAGTGAAAGAAATCACTTATACAGTATAAAAGGGAATAGATCTTAATAATGGCAGGCATTTGGATTCCCGAAGGAATGACAAAATATCTGCCAGCAGGGGGAAGCATAAGCTTTCTAAATGCATCCTAAATGACCCTTAAAAAAAAAAAAAATGGTAACTTCTTGCAAAATTGGTTTAAAAATAAAACTTATGCCCATAAGAAAGAGATTCTACTGTGCATAAACTCCAGCCTCTTTTTCTGGTATCCATGGAGGTCATCTATTCAGAGTTAGAAAGGCCTAAAAACCCATTTTTTTTTTTTTTTTTTATTTAATAGCCTTTAATTTACAGGATATATACATGGGTAACTTTACAGCATTAACAATTGCCATACCTCTTGTTCCAATTTTTCACCTCTTACCCCCCCCACCCCCTCCCCCAAATGGCAGGATGACCAGTAGATGTTAAATATATCAAAATATAACCTAGATACACAATAAGTATACATGACCAAAACATCATTTTGCTGTACAAAAAGGATCAGACTCTGAATTATTGTACAATTAGCTTGTGAAGGAAATCAAAGATGCAGGTGTGCACAAATATAGGGACTGGGAATTCAATGTAATGGTTTCTAGTCATCTCCCAGAGTTCTTTTTCTGGGTATAGTTAGTTCAGTTCATTACTGCTCCATTAGAAATGATTTGGTTGATCTTGTTGCTGAGGATGGCCTGATCCATCAGGACTAGTCATCATCTAGTATTGTTGTTGAAGTATATAATGATCTCCTGGTCCTGCTCATTTCACTCAGCATCAGTTCGTGTAAGTCTCTCCAGGCCTCTAAAAACCCATTTAATGCAACCCCTTTATTATGCAGATGAAAAAAAAAAGGAAGCCCAGAGAGATTGTGATTTCTCCAAGGTCACCCAGTTGGTGAGTGGCTGAGATGGGTCCCAGGAATGCCAGATGAATTTGGCTCTATCAAAAGAGAGATTTCTTTAGTTCAGAACAGATAGAACCATTTTAAATTATTTGGATTTAAAAAATATATATATCCTTTTCAGAACTTATATAATATGACTCATAAAGGTGGTGTTGTCTCTACAATGGCTCCCACCCTGGATACACAGAACTCTACCTGTAGAGGGGCATGACAAATCAAGAGAAAGTTTTCTCTCTGTTTTCTAGTACACCCAAAAAGAATTCTGGCTCTATCGCAGCTCTGAATCTATGACCTCCAGGTGAAATTGGGCAGGAAAAAAGGTAAGGCTACCACCAATTCTCTGAGGTTGATTTCTCACACACCTTTCAGTACTAGCAGTGGGTAATGAGTCATTCTTTCTTTGAGGGAAGTAGATACTAACAGCTGTGCTATTTTATAAATCTGAATTGTTCTCCATTGAAGAGAAATATGTTAAAGCTTAATACTAGAAGCCTATCAGTTCTGTTGTATTAGCTGCTGAAGTGGGCTGTGCCTTTGTTTGACCCCAGCTCATTTTCTTTCTCTGCAATATTGCCAAGATTATGTGAATTACAAAGGATTCTTTGTCCTGACTTACCGTTAGCTACACAAGGAGATCACCATTATTTGATATATTCTATATATTCCTTTTTTTCACTTATTCATATATTCATTCACTCAAAAAGGGTTTATTGAGCTTCTACTGGTACCTTGCTAAGGATTATTTGGAATAAAAAGTTATAATTTATTTGTATTTTTGTAGTAAACTTCCTTCGTCTGTAATAATGACCTTTGGGGCTGGTACTATCATTGCTTAATTAGTCCTTCTTCCCTTGAATCCCCAGTACTTAACATATTGTTATTACTTGTTAAATACTTTAAAATTGTTGAATGAAAGAATGAGTACATAAATATTGTATATACTTATTTCTGTTTATAAAGAGCTTATTGTTGGAGTCCATAGCTTTTAGAATGATGAACCTAGGTTGGAAATAAAAAATATTGCCTTTATTATTACAGTCTGGAAAAATTATTAATCAGGGCCTGAAATTTACAAATGAAGAATCATAGTAATATAGTTCCCTGGGGGGAACGCCTCAGCTTTCATTGATGCCTTCCTGGGGACAACTACCTCAGATTCAAGATGTATTATGGATCTGAACTTCTAAAAAGTATATATGCCCCCACTTACATATTGATATATTAATAATTTATAGTTTACACCTTTGGCTGACACTCCTTATCCTCTAAAGTTTCCTTAAACCTGATCTATCAAATTTTGTTCCCCAAGTCAGAGGAAGTCAGGGAAATAATAATCTTAAGTGATTACAATATAAGGAGACCTGCTCTAAATTTTCTTTCCATTACATTCATGGTTCTCAGTAATTAATAGGTTCTTCAGATAAGGGATTATATCTTAGTTATCTTCATATTGCTCAAAATGCCTATCTATTATAGATAGTTTTAGGTAGATAGATAGATAGATGGATGGATAGATGAATTGATGGATAGCTATAGATAGATATGTATGTGTGTGTGTATCAGAATGAAGAGGGAACCCCAAAATTGAAAATCCACAAAGGAGAAAACCTCCTTCGACTCTGCCTTAGGGAGGGGACTCCACCCCAAGCTCAGTTTCATCTTTTTTATCTGGGTGGGATCAGCTCAGTCCTGAAACCCATTGAATTCAATTCAAATTCTAACCCTAGCTGAAACCCAGTGAGCAGCCAACATGGGACTCCACCCACAAGCCCCCTTAAGCTTGTAGCCAAAGCCCCCTATTATAAAAGAGCCAAACTAAAACCCTCTCTTGGCAGAGGTTCCAAACATGCCAGCTATTCCATGCTTGACTTCCCAAGGAGCCTCTGTCTACTGGAATATAGTTTCCAGTGCTCCTTCTCTTTATTCTCACTTATTTCCTTAACTAGTTTAGACTTTAACTTTACTTCCAATTCCCATAATAAACCTTTTTTATCAATCTAGGTTTTCTGGTCTGTAAATTCCTTTACAGGAGACTCTTGCACTGCCAGAAAGGAATCTCAGAACTCCTTACCCTTGCACCACTAGACCTTATTTAGACCTTATTTAACTCCCTGACCACCAGTAACCGTAATTTCATTTGGGTACCCCAAATCTAAACCTCATCAAAATGAATGGGTAGAGAATAAGGGTCTGTATCGTTATGTAGTCACCTAGTTGGAATTTAGATATTAAGTTACTACTTCTACCTAGAAATTAGCAACCAAAGAAAACAAAAACAAATACAAAATGATTTTTGGGCAATCAGACTATAGGCCATGATATCTGTCCATGATCTAAACTCAGTAGTGAGCATCTCAGGCTTGAAAAATGTGGTGACACTTTTATTGATGATAATAATGTATTCTGTCATCAGTATACTATTGTTTATAGCTTGTTGAAATATTTATATGGAACATTTTTTATTATAATAACTTTTTATTGACAGAATCCATGCCAGGGTAATTTTTTACATTATCCCTTGCACTCTCTTCTGTTCCAATTTTTCCCCTCTCTCCATCCACCCCCTCCCCTAGGTGGCAAGCAGTCCTATACATGTTAAATATGTGGCAGTATATCCTAGATACAATATATGTGTGCAGAACCAAACAGTTCTCTTGTTGCACAGGGAGAATTGGATTCAGAAGGTAAAAATAACCCGGGAAGAAAAACAAAAATGCAAACAGTTTACATTCATTTTCCAGTGTTCGTTCTTTGGGTGTAGCTGTTTCTGTCCATCATTGATCAATTGAAACTGAATTAGGTCTCTTTGTCAAAGAAATTATATGGAACATTTTAATAATAAAATATGAAGCTAAGAGAATTATAAGGGACAGGTAAGAGAATATGTTATGTTATAAGACAGAATTATAACTACTTGGTATTTGGAAAACTTAAAGAATTTTATGGCAGTGAAGTAAAATGCTAAAAAAGGCAATTAACTCTTTTATGCCAGTAAGATCTCATTAAGTGCATGACAGTTAACAAGTTGTTATGTAATCGTCAATTTCTCATTCATCTTTAGAGGAGAAATTTAATGTTTACATGTAAAGCCAAAAAGTTTTAAGTGGTTTTCAAATCATTTTAACTCCTCTCTTCTGTAGGAAAACGTAATAATTTATTTAGCAATGGCTAGAATAAAAAGAACCATATTTGTGCATTGGAGACGAGCAATGGACAGTCACCTTTGCAAGACAATCAAATAGCTTTAAATTTATAGATGATTTTCATAAAATTTTAAAGGCATTATCTCACTATTTTGTATAGTACAATAGAATGTAAGCTCCTTGAAGGCAGGGACACATATTCTTAGTACCTAATATAGTTCCTTCCACAATGTAGTCACGTAAATGCTTGTTGAATCTAATAGAATCTTTACAAACTATAATGCACCAAATATTATTTATTGGTTGTAGAGAAACACAATGTCAGGCAAAACAATTAATGAGAGACAATTAGTGCTTCAAGAACAGTAATATAAATCGGAAACAATATCTTGAGGAAAGTTTCTGTAGGTATATTTCTAACCACCATTATATATTTATTTTAAAATTTTGACATGACTTAATACTTAATGTTCTGAGTTCCCTTAAGTGACTCTTCTTCCATATGTTAACACAATGCTCCAATTTTCCTCTTATTACTCCATAACACTAATCATTCAGTCATACTACTCATGCTACTTCCTCCTGAGCCTTCTATTTCTCTCAAAGGTTCTAATATTCATCCAATCTCTCAAGTTCTTAACCTTTATGTTTTCTTTGATTTCTTACTGTCCCTTATCCCACACATCCATTAAATCTAATTTTTACTTCCATAACATCTCTAATATCTTATCCCTTCTCTATACTCAAATAGGTACAACCTTAGTTCAGGCCTCCATTGCAATGCTCTCCTAAGTAATTTCTTTACTTTAACTTTCTTCCCATTCCAATCCATCTTCTACGGAACTACCATTTTCTGACATGTTATTTTCTAATTCAATAAACTACACAATTTCCTTTTAGTTTCTAAGATCAAATACACACTTCCTTGTTTATTATTTAAATTTTTTTCCAGTCTGGCCACAATATACATATATGAATATTCAGATTTGTATGTTATTCCCCTATATATAAATTCATATTTGTACATTACTCCCCCATATATGTATTCAGACTTGAACATTACTCCTCCTCTGCAAGCCAAACTATTTTTCTCTCCTCTTTGTTTTTCTAGCTGCAGACTTAACTCTCAGACTTAATCACTATACCTCAGCTACCTTCTCATCCTGGAAGATCCTTCTACCTCTGACCTCACTTGCTCCAGTTGATAAATTCTTCCTGCATTCACCATTTTAAGGAAGCTCCTGGACCAGCCATCCTCGACTCCTCTGTTCCATTCCTGATTTTTCTAGACTATGTTACCATGGTCCTATGTAGGTATCTTCTCCTTCCACCTACTCTTCCCAATCTATCTTTAGCTTTCTTTTATGTATTGCCTTTCTCCACTATAATGTAAGCTCCTTGAAGGCAGGGGGTATCTTTTTTTTTTGGCTATTTTTCACTAATAGTGCATATATATATATATATATATATATATATATATATATAGTATATAGTGAGTATTTAAGAAATTCTTGTTGATTTGACTTGTTGCTCACGTTTTATACTCCATCTCCCATCACCATGCCTTTTCACTGTCACTTATACAGGAAATATTTAGTTTCCCTACTACTGATTCATAGAATCCTTCTCTTCCTTCAATAGTGAATTCAAGCAGTACTTAATACATGAAACTTATCCTAATCTCCCCCAACTGTAAGTATACTCTATTGATGTCATCATAGTTCCCTCTTCCAAGCAATATGTTTTTTCCAGCTACTATATTCTGTAATTTCTGCTGAAATTTGAATCTCCCTACTACCTGCTAGACATAGAATTAGATAACTTTGATATTAATTGACCTCTTTATTGTCATTTGCTAGGGGACTGACATACTTCTAAAAGAAGAATGAAGCTCTTGTAGCCTATGTAGGGAGAAGGGGAAGAGAAGGATATAAGCATCTATATAGTGCTTACTACTTTCCAAAAATTGTTAAGCACTTTTTAAATATTATCTTATTGAATCCTCACTACAACACTGCCATTATTATTCGTCCCATCAAACTATTTTGGGAATAATAATCCAAAGAATCACAAAAAAGTATATTGAACTTCTGTGATGGGGCTCCCTTCAGCTCCATCCAAGTAAATTCAGAAACAAGTTTATAGACACTTTTCCCCTCCTAAATTGTGCCTTTATTATACATTTGTGCAGCTGCAATAAAAATATTTGTTTTTGTTTAGAGTGCCCACCAAGGATAAATCTGCAAATCTTGTTAAATTTTTTTTTTAATAGCCTTTAATTTACAGGATATATACATGGGTAACTTTACAGCATTAACAATTGCCAAACCTCTTGTTCCAATTTTTCACCTCTTACCCCCCCCCCCACCCCCTCCCCTAGATGGCAGGATGACCAGTAGATGTTAAATATATTAAAATATAACTTAAAATCTTGTTAAATCTTGTCAAACATGTAGTATCTTATTTGATCCTTACAATGATCCCATGATATAAATACTGTAGATATTCTTTTCTCCATTTAACATATGAGAAAACTATGACTTAAAGAACTTAAGTTATTTATCCATGGTCACAGCTAGTCAGTGTTGATACATAATTCAAACCCAGGTTTGAGTCAGACTCTAGAATTCTATTTCCTATACCAGGCTATCTCTAAGATAACTTACCAGGATGTCTCTAAGAGTGGGGTTGTTTGGAATGAGGACCCCTAAAAGGGGCTAAGCTGGTCTTGGGCAAAAAGCAGAATAATGATCAGTATTCCAGTAAGGTTATAGATCTTTTGGTAATTATCCATTAATGATGCTACTGCAAAATGAATTTGGCCAAGGCAGCTATTATTCAGGGTGTTCCTGTACAGCAGCCTGTCAGAGACTAATTTTTATTTTACAAATGGTGACACTGAGACATAGGAAGAATTTTGACTTTACAAGATTACATTGAACTATTTTTTTTTTCTTCTGAGTATATTACAAAGTATAAAATTTGGAAGTTTAAATCATGTATTTTAAACTTTTTTCACATGGGCAAGATGATTTTTCTTACTATTGTTATGTAGTTTTTTAAATATAATTTTAATAGCGCATAATTTAAAAGAGATCAGAACAGTTGGTTTGTTACATGGCTTATTTTTTTTTAATTAGAAGTAAATTGGTGTCTGTTACTGATTATAGCTATTTTCCTTATTTTTTCAAAGATGGGAAGATTTCCATACTATTGTTGTATTAGATTATTCTCAGGGTCTTCAAAAAGGCTTTTCATTTTACTCCATCATCTTTTGGTCTCACAAAATCAATTACTTGCAGGGTAAGACATGAAATGTACATGGCTACTCTTTGTAGTGGCCAGAAACTGGAAAATGAGTGGATGCCCATCAGTTGGAGAATGGCTGTATAAATTGTGGTATATGAATATTATGGAATATTATTGTTCTGTAAGAAATGACCAACAGGATGATTTCAGAAAGGCCTGGAGAGACTTACATGAACTGATGCTGAGTGAAACAAGCAGGGACAAGAGATCATTATATACTTCAACAACAATACTATATGATGACCAATTTTGATGGACTTGCCCATCCTCAGCAATGTGATCAACCAAATCATTTCCAATGGAGCAGTAATGAACTGAACCAGCTATGCCCAGAGAAAGAACTCTGAGAGATGACTAAGAACCAATACATTGAATTCCCAATCCCCATATTTTTGCCCACCTGCATTTTTGATTTCCTTCACAGGCTAATTGTACAATATTTCAGAGTCTGATTCTTTTTGTACAGCAAAATAACGGTTTGGTCATGTATACTTATTGTGTATCTAATTTATATTTTAATATATTTAACATCTACTGGTCATCTTGCCATCTGGGGGAGGGGGTGGGGGAAAGAGGGGAAAAATTAGAACAAGAGGTTTGGCAATTGTCAATGCTGTAAAGTTACCCATACATATAACCTGTAAATAAAAGGCTATTAAATAAAAAAAAGAGTATAAAAAAAAAAGAAATGTACATGGCTATTTTAATTCACCCAATTCATTTCAGAAAAACCTCTAATTTAAATAAAGCTAAAAAGGTTAAGAAAAGGATAGAGGAAACTGTCATCACTATTGTCACTTCACTCCTTTTAATTCTTCATGATGCTCTTCTTCAAGTATGACTAACCTCTTCCAGAGCTTTCTCTTCTTTCATCTCTAGCCTTAGGAAGCCAAAGTAGCTATTATCCATTTTTGTTGTCACTATCAATACAAAAATTCTTTCCTATTCAAATTAAAACAACTCCAAGATACTACCTTACACTTATCAGACTGGCTAACATGACAAGAAAAGATAATGATAAATGTTGAAGGTGATGTGGGAAAACTGGGACACTAATGCATTGTTGGTGGAATTGTTATTCAGTCATTTTGGAAAGCAATATGGAACTATGCCTAATGGTTTATAAAACTGGGCATATCCTTTGATCCAGCAGTGCCACTACTGGGTCTGTATCCCAAAGAAATCATAAAAGAGGAAAAGGACCCACATATGCAAAAATTTTTGTAGCAGCTCTTTTTGTGGTAACAATGAATTAGAAAATGAATAGATTCCCAACAATTGGGGAATTGTTGAATAAGTTATGATATATGAAAGTCTTGGAATATTATTGTTCTATAAAAAATGATGAACAGGTTAATTTTAGAAAGGTCTGGAAAGCTTTTCATGAGCTGATGCTGAGTGAAACAAGCAGAACCAGGAAAACATGCAGCAACAGCAGGATTGTGTGATGATCAACTATGATAGATTTAGTTCTATTCAGCAATTCAGTAATCCAAGGCAATCCCAATAAACTTTGGATGAAAAACACTGTCCACATTCAGAGAAAGAACTATGGATACTCAATGTAAACCAAAACATACAATATTCACCTTTTTTTGGTTCTATTTTTTCCTCATGTTTTTTTCCCTTTTGTTCTTATTTTTCTCTCCCACCATGATTCATATTGGAATATGTAAAAAATAAATGTATATATATGCCCCAATTTTTAAAATTTTATATGTAACTTAAAAAGATCACTTCCTCTTCTCTCTGCAACCACCCTCCCTCCCACTCCAAAAAAAAGATATTATTTCTCTTTCTTCCTTATCTCCCACACTTATCAGCCAAGGCAGCTAGCAATGGAGCTACTTATCCAGAAGGAGATATTTTATCCAGAAATTCAATCTTAAGTTCCATAGTTTAAAAAGGGCAGTGATAAGCTCAAGAGTGATCAGAAGAATCAACCAAGATGATGAAGGGATTGGAGTTCATGTTATAAGAGTATTAGTTGTAAGAGTTGATGATGTTATAATCATCTAGGGAAGGGAGTAGGGGAAAGAAGGAGAAAATTTGGAACACAAGATTTTGCAAGTGTCAATGTTGAAACATTATCCATGCATTTGTTTTGAAAATAAAAAAGCTTTAATAAAAAAATTTAAAAGAAAGAATTGATGTTTATCTTGGAAAAAAGAACACTAAAGAGGGATATGGTAGTCATCTGCTGTGAGGACCAAGTTAGCACCTTGGATACCTTAGAATCAGCCTGAGTCAGGATAAGCAAAAGTCCTTGGTCTTTACTCTTGGTCTTAGCGGTAGAAGTGGATTGGATGGATGCAGGGATCTCCACCACCTCTCCTCTCTTCCTCCACTGCCAAAGTCCCTCTGGCCTGTCTTACTCCACCCTTTAGTCCCTCCTACAATTCTCTGTATACACCAAATGATTGAGCCAGCACAGAATAGTTGGAAGGGCCATTTTCCAAGCATATTCTAATAGAGTATTGTCCAATAAGTAATTAGCCTTGTTGTCCAAGTGCACCTACTCAGAGTTTCATCCCTTTACAATCTGCACTTTTGGATAGGCATCTGCATTTATTTGTTACCTAGACTCTGCAAATATTTTCCTATTTATCTTTTCCTTTGTAAATATTTGCTAGCATGTTGTCTTCCCCATTTGATCATAACACCTTTTTGGTTTTTTTGCCTCTTTTTTATATCCTGAGCACTTGGCATGGTGTCTGGTACATAGTGGATGCTTAATAAAAATTTTTAATTGATTTGTGGAAACTGGCAAAAAAAAAATCTTCCCCAAACTTAAAGATTATCCCAAATAAATACTGCCTAAATATAAGAAATTAAAAAAAAACAAACAAACCTTGTGTCAGGGGGAATTTAAGGATTACAAAGAAGGAAAATGTGTCTGTGTATACACAAATATACACATGTATGTATACAGAGTTTGCCCAGAAATTTTAGTGTAATTTTATGCTGTAATAGCTTAAAATGCTTGACTTTTGTGACACTATATATACATATAAGTCATTAGTGGACAGAATCAGAAGACCACTAAGTGGAAATGATAGGAAGTTAGATTTCAGATCAATGTTAGGAGAAAGTTCCATGCAATTACAGCCATATAGAAGGGCTCTATCAGGATATTGTGAGTTCTCCACTCTAGCCCTTCAGTCACAGGAGAGATGAAATGAAAAGCACATTCAACTTCATTTTAAGAAGAGCCTGGATTCTAATTCCACCTCTGATGCTTATTAGCTATATAAATGTTAGCCAATCCCTTAAACATTTTCTGCCTCAATTTTATTTATGAAATGTGTGAGTTGCACTAGATGATGTCTAGTTTCATACTTGATGTTTAGTTAACAGTACATAACTCTTTCTTATATTGACAGGCCCACAGAAACTTCAGTTATAGTCTTTGAACCAGCTCTCAGGGGGACACAGGAACATTTGACAAGGGGATGGAAGTCAGAGTGGCACTTCTTGGGAATCATCAGGTATGGGAATTAGCTTTTCCTGGAGAGGAAGAGAAGCTTGGCTCCAAAAATGTAAGAGAAAGAGGGAGACTCCTTTCTGGGCTAATTCCGTGGACACAGGGGCCTCAAGAATATTCAGTAGCAATCCCCATCAATCAAGGTATTTACTCAATCATGTTTCAGCAGGGTAGTTGCTTTTGCTCAAATTATTTCCAGATGTTTGCATAAGCCTCTGACCCATTTTTTATTTGGCAGGTCATTCGGACAATTTGGCTTGAGAGATGCTTGTTTACACATCCACAACTGGAGGCCATTAATACAGGGGTGGGCTAACTAGAAAGATAACAGCGAACTGATCCATGATTTATGATGGCATGAAACTTAAGGGATGTATGGACCAAATTCATTTTACTTATTTAATTTTCTAGCTTTACATACTCAATAGCTTGTAAATACACACTATCATTATAAGCTTTTCTAAGGTATCAATCACTATGCTCTTTGCTTATATTAAATAGTAAAGGGAGGGAGATAAATCCCCCACATTTACTTCTGCAATTCCACTCATAGCTTTTTACTTATAGCTTGAAGCTTGGAAACTTGTAAGATTCATTGGTTCCTCATTGGCATAATAGGAACTCAAAAAAGCAATGTATTATTCCTTCCTTTCATATACATTGCAAAGCAAGACATGCCCTTCTTTTCTCCTAGTACTGTTGATCATATACAAGATGCCAATCATTTTGCAGTCTTGTTTTTTAAAAGTTATTTTCAGCTTATTCCTTTCCTTTGTCCCTATGTCACAGGATTGTTCCCTGTCATTCCTGCATAATGACTCTTTGATCCAAATGCTCCTCCTCCTTTCTATTGTTACTGACCTTGTCTGAACTCATTCCTGTATTACTGCAATAATCCCCTTGCCAGTTTTTCTGCCTTTGACACATTTCCAGACTAGTTTATTTTGTACACAGCTACCACGATGACTTTTCCCAAAAGGCCAATTTTTAGGATCCGAGGGGACCTGAAAATTATATGATCCAATACCTTTATTTTTCAGTTAAGGAAACTGAGGACCAGAGAGACTGATTTCCCCAAGATGGTAATTAATTTAGCCAGAGTAGGAACCCAGCTTTTTGGACTATATCTCCTTTTCTCTTTCCACTATGCTAAGTTGTTCTCAGTTCCTACTGCTAGTTCTCCTGAAAGTTAGAGGTGATATTTGGGGGAAGAGACAAAAGTGATAGAACAGAACTAAAAAACAACCTAGAGCTGTCTAGAGATAACTTTCAAGTTTATTCTAATAATTACAAAAACAAATGGGCTTGCTATTTATGTATAGGGGTACAGTGTATGCATAGATCCCATTAGCTCTCTTGACTCATGCAACCTTTCAACAGGGAGGATGTTAGGGAACTTGTACTGATTGAATCATAACATGTAAAAGAAGTGGGTATTGGAGATACTGTGTATGTAGGCATTCTGTAACTCATTCCATATGTCTAAACATGGTGAAGGGAAGACTCTGACTAGTTTTGGAAATATTTTAAAAAGATCTTTTATCATTAGCCACCTCTTTTTCTGTAAAGACCATGCTGAAAGGGAAATGGATTTAGGATTTTCTCCTTTCTGAGGCCATATCACACTGAGAAACTGGCCTTAGTTATTGGACAGGAGTGTAGCATAAAGGTTGAGAGTAACTTTTGGAATCCTTGGCCAAAGAAATAACTCAACTGTCATTCATATTGCATAAGTTGTTGGGACCAAATGCTATGTGTGACCTGAGATAAGTTTTGAACTTAATCTTTCAGAACCCAAGAGATAAAGAGTAGAAAATGCTAGGCATAAGGGAAAATGTTTGTATATATTTTTTCCTATATATTTGAAATAAACATTACCTTGTAAATACTAACCAATTTTAAGTTGGAGCTGGGGAAGAGGGTAGTCACAGCCCCCTTACTATGTGGGGAACATAGTCAGTGGGGTTTTCAACCAATGGAAAAAGAGAATACATTCCTTGATGCCTATTGCCTTCTAAACCCTTAGGATTACCCCCCTGCAATCTTAAGAGGCATATGTAACTGCCTGGCTCTAGGACAGATGGCCATTTATTACATTTAGAATGATTACTAAAATATAGGAAAATACAGTCTAAGTAGAACAAACCAAGAGAAGACAGAACTTCTGGCATTTGGAAATTTGGAATCTCTAGGTGTTTCAAGTTAAGATAGAGATTTATTATTACATTTATATATATATATATATATATATATATATATATATGTGTGTGTGTGTGTGTGTGTGTGTGTGTGTGGTGTGTGTATTATCCCAGTCAATCTTCTTTATCTTCAGACAGGAGTTTTACTATTTATATTTGTAAATTAAAGTTAGATGAAATTTTAGAATATAGATTATTAGAACTGCATTAGAGTAGAAAAGAGTCTCTTATGTCACTTATCTACTCAAATACTTGTAATGACTACTTAGATAAAAATTAAGTTCTCTAGGCTTTAGTTTCTTACTTATAAAAGGAAGTGTTTGAATTTGATGACATTTAGAAGTGAGCAACCAGAAGGATAATGGGTCTCAAAACTATGCCATTTGAAGATAAGTTAAAGATTTCAAGGGGACATTATATCTTTTAAAACATATTTGAAGTAATACTATATTTCAGTCTGTTTTCAGAAAACAGTTCTTTTTCTGAAGGCAGATAGCATTTTTCATCAGTAGTCCTTTGGGACTGGTTTGAATCATTGCTTAATATAGCTAAGTTGTTCATAGTGAATCATACAATATTGCTCTTACTATGTACAAAGTTCTCCTAGTTTTGCCTACTTCACTTTGTATCATTTAATGTCTATCTTTCCGGATGTTTTGAAATGATCCTGCTTGCCATTTCTTATAGCACAATAATTTTATATTACAATCACAAACCACAGCTTGTTTAATCATTCCCTAATTGATGTACATCCCTTCAATGTCCAATTCTTATTTAATACAAAAAAGAGCTGCAATAAATATTTTTGTATAAATAGTTTTCCCCCCTCACCTTTTTATATCTCTTTGGGATATAGACCTAGCAATGGTATTATTGCATGAAAGAGTATGGACAGTTTTACATACGTTTGGGCATGTTTCCAAATTGCTCTCCAGAATGATTGGATCAGTTCACAACTCCATCAATAAAACAGTAATGACTGTTTTTCCACATCTCTTTCAACATTTATAATTTTCTTTTTTTCCCTTATATAATCTGATAGGTATGGGGTGGAACATTTTAATTTGGGTTCTGTAATCAATAGCGATTTAGAGGATTTTTTTTTCATATAACAATACATAGGTTTGATTTCTTCCTCTAAAAACTGTCTGCTCATGTTCTCTGATCATTTATCAGTTGGGAAATGCCTTATATCCTTATACTTTTGACAAATCCTCTATATTTGAGAAATGAGTCTTTATTAGAAATAATTCTTGCAAAAATTTTTCTCCCAATTTTCAGCTTTCCTTCTAATTATGGTTGCATTAGTTTTGCTTGTACAAATCTTTTTTAATTTAATGTAATCAAAATTATCCATTTTACATTTCTTAATGCTTTCTGTATCCTGGTCAATCCTAAATTATTTCTTTTTTATTAAAGTTTTTCTACTTTCAAAACATATGCATGGATACTTTTTCAACATTGGCACTTGCAAAACCTTGTGTTCCAAATTTTTCTCCTCTTCCTCCCACCCTCTCCCTAAGATGGCAAGTAATCTATGTTAAGCACATTAAAATATATGTTAAATCCAACTATACATATTTATACAATTATCTTGCTGTACAAGAAAATTCAGTTCAAAAAGGAAAAAAAATGAGGAAAAAAACAAAATGCAAACAAGCAACAACAAAAATGAAAATTCTGTTGTGATCCTTATTCAGTTCCCATAGTCCTCTCTATGGGTATAGATGGGTCTTTTCATCATAAGATCATTGGAACTGGTCTCAGTCATCTCACTTTTGAAAAGATAAATTCCATCAGAATTTATCATCATATAATCTTGTTATTGCCATGTGCAATGATCTCTTGGTTCTTTTCATTTCACTTAGCATCATTTCATCTAAAGCTCTCTAGGCCTCTCTGAAATCATCCTGCTGATTGTTTCTTATAGAACAATAATATTTCATAACATTCATATCTATAACTTATTCAGCCATTTCCCAACTGATGGGCAGCAACTCAGTTTTCAGTTCCTTGCAACTACAAAGAGCTGCTACAGTTTTGCACATGTGGGTCCTTTTCCCTTTTGAATAATATGTTTAAGATAAAGGCCAAGTAGAGACGCTGATGGATCAGAAGGTATGCACAGTTTGATAGCCCTTTGGGTAGAGTTCCAAATTGCTCTCCAGAATGGTTGGATCCATTCATAATTCCACCAACAATATATTAGTGTCCCAGTTTTTCCACATCCCCTCAAACATTCATCATTATCTTTTTCTGTTATCTTAGCCAATGTAAGAGGTGTGGAGTGGTACTTCAGCATTGTCTTAATTTATATTTCTCTGATCAATAGTGATTTAGAACACCTTTTCATATAACTAGAAATGATTTCATTTTTTCATCTGAAAATTGTCTGATCATATCCTTTGACCATTTATCAATTGGAGAATGACTTGAGTTCTTATAAATTTGAGTCAATTCTCTATATATTTTAGAAATGAGACCTTTATTAGAACCTTTGAATGTAAAATTCCCCCCCCACCCCAATTTATTGCTTCCATTCTAATCTTGTCTGCATCAGGTTTGATTATACAAAACTTTTTTAGCTTAAGATAATCAAAATTAACCATTTTGCATTCAATAATGAACTACAGTTCTTCTTTGGCCACAAATTCCTTCTCCACAGATCTGAAGTAAGCTATTCTTTATTCTTCAAATTTGCTTCAAATATCACTCTTTATGTCTAAATCATAGAGCCATTTTGATCTTATCATGGTATAGGATGTCTGAAGTGGGTCAATGCCTAGTTTTGACCATATTAATTTCCAATTTTCCAAGCAGTTTTTGTCAAAGAGTGAGTTCTTATCCCAAAAGTTAGACTTATTTGAGTTTGTCAAATAGTGATTATTTTATTTCACTGATTAATTACTCTATTTCTTAGCCAGTACCAAATGATTTCGATGACAGTTGCTTTTTTACGTTTTTATTTCTTTTTTTAATTATAGCTTTTTATTTACAAGATATATGCATGGGAAATTTTTCAGCACTGATCCTTGCAAAACCTTCCATTCCAACTTTTCCCCTCCTTTCCCCCCACCACCTCCCCTAGATGACAGGTAGACCAATACGTGTTAAATATATTATAGTATATGTTAAATGCAATGTATGTATACATATTCATAGTTATTTTGCTGCACAAGAAGGATCAGACTTAGAAATAAGGTAAAAATAACCTGAGAAGGAAATCAAAAATGCAAGTGGACAAAACCAGAGGGAGTGGAAATGCTATGTTGTGGTTCATACTCATTTCCCATAGTTCTTTTGCTGGGTATAGCTGGTTCTCTTCATTATTGAACAAATGGGACTAATTTGGTTCATCTCATTGTTTAAGAGAGCCATGTCCGTCAGAATTGATTATCATAAAATATTTTGTTGAAGTATATAATGATCTCCTAGTCCTGCTTATTTCACTCAGCATCAGTTCATGTAAATTTCTCCAGGCCTTTCTGAAATCATCCTTCTAGTCATTTCTTACAGAACAATAATATTTTATAACATTCATATACTACAATTTATTCAGCCATTCTCCAACTGATGGGCATCCCCTCATTTTTCAGTTTCTTGCCACTCCAAAAAGGCCTGCCACAAACATTTGCACATATAGGTCCTTTTCCTTTCTTTAAAATCTCTTTGGGATATAAGCCCAGTAGTAACACTGCTGGATCAAAGGGTATATGCAGTTTGATAACTTTTTGAGCATAGTTCCAAATTACTCTCCAGAATGGTTGGCTACATTCACAATTCCACTAACGATGCATCAGTGTCCCAGTTTTCCTATCCCTCCAACATTCAGCATTATCTTTTCCTATCATCCTAGCCAATCTGGCAGATGTATAGTGCTATCTCAGAGTTGTCTTAATTTGCATTTCTCTGATTAATAATGATTTGGAGCATCTTTTCATATGGTTAGAAATAGTTTCTATTTCTTCATCCGAAAATTGTCTTTTTAATGTACCAAACATTGTGTTAAACATGGGAGTTACAAAGAAAAGGCAAACAGTCCCCATACTGAAGGGGCTTACATTCTATTAGAGGAGACAATTTCTAAATTTATACTTAATGGACAAAAGACAACCTTGGAAATGTAGAACTCAGCTTTATAGCAGCCCATGGAAACAGGAATGCCAAGGATGGGATCATCTAGTCTAGATGGAAAGACTCGTTATGGATTTAATCTTTTTTTGCAAATTAGTTATCATTCTCATACTGCCTCAAAATTTTATTTATTGTGGCCTAGGATAAGTGGTGGATGTTTGAAGTCCTTAACAAACCAATTATGCTTTCACTACAAGGATGCTAAATTAGAAAAGATATTTTTTCTATTTTAATTTTTAAAAATTTTCAGTTCCCCTGGGATTATATCCCAAAGAGATTATAAAGAAGGGAAAGGGACCTGTATGTGCACGAATGTTTGTGGCAGCCCTTTTTGTAGTGGCTAAAAACTGGAAACTGAGTGGATGTCCATCAGTTGGAGAATGGCTGAATAAATTGTGGTATATGAATATTATGGAATATTACTGTTCTGTAAGAAATGACCAACAGGATGATTTCAGAAAGGCCTGGAGAGACTTACGTGAACTGATGCTGAGTGAAATGAGCAGGACCAGGAGATCATTATATACTTCAACAACAATACTATATGATGACCAGTTCTGATGGACCAGGCCATCCTCAGCAACGAGATCAACCAAATCATTTCCAATGGAACAGTAATGAACTGAACCAGCTATGCCCAGAAAAAAAAAACTCTGGGAGATGACTAAAAACCATTACATTGAATTCCCAATCCCTATATTTATGCACATATGCATTTTTGATTTCCTTCACAAGCTAATTGTACAATATTTCAGAGTCTGATTCTTTTTGTACAGCAAAATAACGTTTTGGTCATGTATACTTATTGTGTATCTAATTTATATTTAAATGTATTTAACATCTACTGGTCATCCTGTCATCTGGGGGAAGGGGTGGGGGGGTATAAGAGGTGAAAAATTGGAACAAGAGGTTTGGCAATTGTTAATGCTGTAAAGTTACCCATCCATGTATCCTGTAAATAAAAGGCTATTAAATTAAAAAAAAAAATTTCAGTTCCAAGTTCTTTTCCTCTCTCTACTATTCCCTAACCCATTGAGATGAGTAATCTAATACCTATTATACATATGAAGTCATGCAAAATATTTCCACATCAACTACATTGTGGGAAACATTTAAGAAAAAAATAAAAAAATATATTTTTAAATATGCATTCAGTCTATCTGGATAAATTTCTCTGGATAGCATTTTTAAGTTGAAAGAGACTTTTTTTTTGTTGTTGTTGAAGGAACACAAGTGCCATCTAGTGGTGACTTTGTCATTATAATGTTATTAAAAAGCAAACTTGCAACACATTCTTGCAATTCCTATTCTCCAACCACCCTTCTGTTGAAATTACTCCCTATGTGGTTACCAATCACCTGCTAATCAATAATCATTTCCATACAGATGACGACTATATTTATCACTCCTAGGCTTCATCTATTGCATTCAAAGCCCTTCATATCCTAGCCCCTACCCCTCACTACTTTCTACCTTAATTATACTTTATTTGTATAATAATCTTCACATCCATCATCTTCTCTCTTTTTGTTTAGCCACTGTTCAAACATAGACTCTCATTATTTACTAGGACTCTTGTAATAGCCTCATTATCTTTATTTCTGGCCCTATACTCTCCCTTCCAATACATTCTTCATATGCCTACCAACATAATCTTCCTTATGCCTAGAAACATCCCCTACCCAAAAATCTTCAGTGATTCCCGTTGCCCACTAAGTAAAATTCACATTTACTGTGTTTCATATATATAGAGGTAGACCTCAAAGATCATTTGTTCCAATCCCTTTGTACTTGGGGGTCAAATACAACATTTCTGATTGTAGACAGTGTTCTTTCATGAATTATACTATCTTTGATCAATGGATAAGGTATGTAAAGAGTTTATAAATGTGTATTTATTCCCAGTTACAAATTATTTCTACTTCTCTAGATCTTACAAGTTGTTTGTAATTCTTTATTTTATCTTATATTATGCTTGCACCAAACTCCCATTACACAAAGGAAGTACTTAATAAAACTTGTTAAATTAAGTGTGTATATGTGTGTGTGTGTGTGTGTGTATGTGTGTGTGTGTGTACAAGTTCCTCAGAGTGACATGATAAAGGTATACACACCAGATTACTTGGTAGGATGAGAATCCCAGAAATAATAATAATGGGTAGAGGGTAAAGCTGGCAAAAGAAACTCTGATAGAAGTTTTTATAGTTTCCTGCCCTAAATTTCCTAGTGGGAAGTGGTGGTCCTGAGTTTATCATTCTATATACTTAACAAAAGACTAGTCTTTTACTTTTTTTTTTTTTTTATTTAATAGCCTTTAATTTACAGGATATATACATGGGTAACTTTATAACATTAACAATTGCCAAACCTCTTGTTCCAATTTTTCACCTCTTACCCCCCCCTCCTCTAAATGGCAGGATGACCAGTAGATGTTAAATATATTAAAATATAACTTAGATACACAATAAGTATACATGACCAAAACATTATTTTGCTGTACAAAAAGAATCAGACTCTGAATTATTGTACAATTAGCTTGTGAAGGAAATCAAAGATGCAGGTGTGCATAAATATAGGGACTGGGAATTCAATGTAATGGTTTTTAAGGACTAGTCTTTTACATGGGTCAAGACACTGTTGTTATTTAGCACAAAGTTCTCTGTCCAAAGTAGGATTTCTTTTTCCAAGCATTTTCTCAGTAGAAATGGGAGATAGACATAGGATTAATATTTGAGAGCATATGCTATCTTCTTTTGGTCCTATATATTTGCATGGTGATTTTGATGTTCTTAATAATGCCATATTTTCATATTATACAAAATGAGCCTGAATTGTTTCTCAGTTGTTCAAAAATAGTTCATTTTAAAAACAAATGGGAATGTTTATGATGATAATCATACCATTTCAGAAAACATTTTTCTTTTAACTTCAAAATTTTTGAAACATTAAAATAAGTAATATTATCGTGTTGGTTTTATTTTATCTGTAAGCTAAATTAGCAGTGTTAGTAGCTTTTTAATCATCATACCCTCCCACTCCACCCTCCCCTCGCCCAAAAATGGTAAACAAAGTCTCTTAATTCAGTGAATGGCTAAAAAAATAAAGTGCTGAATCATTAACATCTGTGGTTGGTTGGAAGCAATAACTAGGTGAGGAAACTACAACTTTTGTAAGTGTATTATGATCATCATTCCTTCTCACACTGGATCACCAGAAGACTAGTCTAAATTCAAATATTCTTTTTTAATGCACATTCAAAACAACAGTTTGTGAACTGATCTACACATCTTTATTTTTACCAGCTATCCAGAAAAATATATGAGTTTGAAACAAATGACATTCAGTTAAGCAGCAAGCAACTATGGCGAAAACAGAGTCTGCTTATTTTGGATGAGTTGTGCTTACTTTTATTTTTTAAAGTGACTTGCCAAGATTCACACAACTAGTAAATTTGAAGTGTCTGAGGCCAGATTGGAATTTAAGTCCTCCCGACCTCAGGTCCAGTGCTGTTTCCACTGGATCATCTAGCTGGCCCATGAGTTATACTTTTCTTATTATACCACTAGTTTGTTTGCATAGGAGTAAGAAGGGAGAGGGGAGCAAACAAGAGAATATGTGTGACCAAGTAGCAGATATTTAGATTCCAAATGTGGCCCAGGAATGTGCAGGAAGAGGCACATCATCAATCACCAAGCATGTATTATGTGTTTTCTATGTGGCAAGCACTGTGCCAAACACTTCACAAATACCTCATTTAATCCATATAGCAACCTGTGAAATAGGTGCTGTTATTAGCCTCATTTTATAGGTTAGGATCGATTTTCTTCTTTGGAATACCACTTTGTGACTCCAGACAGCTATCTGATTTAGGGTTAGACATTTATTATAACTGTCATTTAATTTTTTATGAGGATACTGTTCCCACATAAATTCATTTCAGAGGACTAAACTAAAACAAAACAAAAAACCAAATGCTTCAATACAATAAAAAACACGCAGAAAATTGTGATGGGGGGAATACAATCTATTTTGCTCCCCAAATCTTCTATGACTAGCATGCAAATGAAGTTGAATAAGGGAGAAAAAAACCCTATTTTTTAAAAAAAGCTTCTACCTTTTTGAACCACATTCCTCCCTCCCACTATTTTTTCTTTACATTTTGCATAGTTGTCACTAACAAAACAAATCTATTTTTTGCACTGTATCCAAACCAGGCACTGCCCAGCTTTGCATTCTGTATCTTTGCATTCTAGCTCACCCAGGCTCTGCCTGGCCCTGTGTTCTCTTTCTCTGTATTCTAGATCAGCTATTTCCCCTGTCTTTGCATTCTAAATCACTCTAGGCCCTTCAGCCCCTGTCATTGTATTCTAGATCATCCCAGGTCCTTCCTGGCTTTGTGTTCCCTGTCTTTTCATCCTAGATCACCCAGATTCCCTGACTCTGTGTGCTACATCATTCCAGGCTTTTTTCCAGCCCTGCATTCCCTGTCTGCATTCTGTCTCAGACATTTTTCCTGTCTCTGCATTCTAGACCACCCAGGATCCCTGCATTTGCAACCTAGATCAGTCTGCATTCTAGATCACCTGGACCCTCTGGTTTTTGCATTCTAGATCACCACAGGCCCTGTTCTGCTTTGTGTTCCTCATAGCCATGTTCTAGATCAGTCATTCCCCCTGTCTTGGTATTCTAGACCCCACAGATCCCACATTCCCTGTCTTTACATTCTATATCAGCTGTTTCCTTGTCGTTGTGTTCTAGATCTCCCCAGGCCCTTCATGCCCTGGTTTGGTATTCTAGGTTAGATGTTTTCCATATCTTTTCATTGTAAACCACCCAGATTCCATGCATTGCATTCTAGATTTGCTGTTCTCCATTGATTAACATGGCATCACGTTCTAGATCAGCCACCTCCATGTCCTCATATTTTAGATCTCCTGTTTTCCACATTTTTGTGTTCTAGATCACCCATTTCCCATGTCTTTGCATTTTAAATCACCCCAGGCCCTCTATGCCTGGTTTGCATTTTAGATCACCTAGGTTCCCTGAGTTCTTGATAACCCTGTGGCCTTTGCATTCTAGATAACTTTGGGCTCCCTCTCTGGATGTTCTAGATCGCCACTGATTCTGCCTTTGCATCCTTGTCTTTACATTCTAGATCTCTTGGGCTCCCTGTCTTTGCATTCTAGATCACCTGGATTTCTTTCTTTGTGTTCTAGATTATCAAAGGCCTTATCCTGCTTTGCATTCTAGATAAGTAGTTTTCCCTATCTTTGCATTCTAGATCATCCCAGCTTCTACCTGGCCCTGTGTTCTCTGTCTGCATTCTAGATCAACTCTTTTATTGGATTTGCTTTCTAGATCACCCAGTTTACCTATTTTTGTAGGCTCTACTCAGATCTGTGTTCCCTGTCTTTGCCTTCTAGATCAGTCACTTTCCTGCCTTTGCATTCTTGATCAATTGTTTCCCTGCCTTTGTATTCTGGATTGCCCCAGGCCTTCTGTTCCCTGTCTTTGCATTTTAGATTACCCAGGTTCTTTGTCTTTACATTCTAGATAGGAAGTTTGTGTTCTAGATTACCCCAGGCTCTGCTCAAGGGTAGGACAAACTAATGTAATAAAAATGCCAATCCTACTAAAATTAATCTACTTATTTAGTGTCATACCAAACTGCTAAGAAATTACTTTAGAGAACAGAAAAAAAAATTTCAAGGGAATTAATAAAAAAAAAAAAATCAAGTGAAAGTAGCCATGCTCATTGACATCTTGCTTTAATTTGCACATATTGTTTCTTCTCCCACCTATCTTTGCACTGGCTATTTTCTATGTCTAGAATACTCTCTTTTTCCTTGTCTCAACCTCATAACAAGGTGTTATTTCTTTAAGAGAATTCCAATGCCATGTTTATAAGGTCTTCCTTGATCTTCTTAGCCAATAGATCTTTCCCCCTAAGGTAGTATCCTGATAATTCTGAAGTTATTTAAGGATCTTTACTGGTATATAAAATGTTTTAGGCCTTTACTTTTGAAAGCAATAGTGAAGCTGGATCTTTAAAGTGCAAGCCTAAGTTTAACACTAATATAAGGAAAGTAGAGTATGGAACCAGAGGAACCATGAGGTAACCAAAACAAGATGCACAAGTGTTATAGAAAAGTCCACAGAAAAAACAATATATAAGTAAATTATTATATCCACCCAATGAATCCCTGTCACCAAATCCAATATATACAATAATAATAAAATGAGGGAAGTTAGCATTCCTTATCACTCTTCTAGCCAAAATAGAGACCCTTTCTAACTTTCAAGAGTTTTAACTAGGGTTTTAAAAATCATAAGTCCAAGAAATTCAATATAGAGTTTTTTTAATCATTTCTTTTTATTTCTCTCCCCCTTTTAATTAAAGCTTTTTATTTTCAAAACATATATATGCATGGATAATTTTACAACATTGACTCTTGCAAAACCTTGTGTTCCAAATGTTTCCCCCTTTCCTCCCACCTCCTTTCCTACATGACAAGTAATCCAATTATGTAGAGTTCTTAAAAAGCCTTAACTTCAGTTTTTTTTCTCTCTGTGATTGCTTCATATGTGCTTTTACCTTTACATTATTAGTGACCCAATGCTGACCTTTGGACTCCTAAGGACATTAGAGGATATCACTATTGATATCTTTAGAAAATAAATACTGAAGGAAATTCTAGCCAAGAGGAGGGAAGGAAAGCCACCACATTAGCTCATGTTTAAACTGAATCTTAAATAGAAGGAACAATTTTCATTTCCTGTATTATGTTCATAAAGTAAATACTTATGTCTTTTGTATTTAATTTAAGGCAAATTCATTTAAAATATCATTAAAGTTATAGTGAAAATATTGTTGTTCACCTTTTAATAGCATCTTGAGACAGATAATGGTTTGTGATTTCAGAGTACAACATGAACATTTTACAACACCATATTTTTTAATAGGTTAAAGTAAGATACATTTACTTATACCAATTTTGGTATTGAATTGCTGTCTGGCAGAGTTGTTTAATCATCAATACTAAGCTAAAAAGTAGTTGAAAAGATAAACATTTAAGTCAATGGGCCTTGATAGTATTATATTATTACCTACATATTCACTTAAATGTGTAAAAAAAAGTTTCTAGTGATTTCATCTCTCTCTCTATTATCTAATCAATTAGTTTTAGACTGTAATTTTTCTTAATTCCTAAACAAAAAGCCTTATCTGAAAGAGTATCATACTCTTGTTGAAACAATTTGGGGTACTTATTTTGGAGAAGAGAAAACTTAGGGGAGACAAGACATATGTCTTCAATATGTGAAAAGTTGTCACATAGACATTTACCAGTCCTTATAAAAATTTCAACTACCAACTTATTATTACAATAAAATTTGAAGAATACTAGAGGATTTGGGTCATCATGAGTATGTAGAGTAAGAAAATTTAAGGTAAAAGTTAAACTGCAAACGACATAAAAAAGTTTCTTTAAGTGAGAATTATAGTTTTTTTTTTGTTTTGTTTTTTTTAAAGAACATAGAATAACAGGCCAGTTTCCAGAGAGAAGACTTGGGGATTGAGTGTAGATCATAGCATAATATTTTCACTTTTTTATTATTTGCTTGCATTTTATTTTCTTTCTCATTTTTACCTTTTTGATCTTATTAAAATAGTATTTTAATTTTCCAAATACATGTAAAGATAATTTTCAGCTTACATTTTTGTAAAATGTTGTGTTCTAAGTTTTTTTCCCTTCCTCCCTTACTTCTCCTCCTTATTGAGAAAATCATAACTGGACTTACTAAAGAATTGGATACAACTGAAAAACAATTGAATAACAAAAATAACAAGCTCTGACTCTAGAGCTACAGAACAGGAAAAAAGTATCTTTGTGGTATTTGCATAACTAAAAGCTATTCAAATGAACCAAAATAAACCAAAGGACTTTTTTTCTTTACAGTTACTGATTTGCAAGTACTTCATAATAAAGCAGATGCATCAATCTTCATTGGATTTTGATTAATCTCTACTTTTTTTCTGATATGATAGTTTATTATGATAATAATAAACTTTTCACTCAATTCCTTAATTTCTATTTTCTTCCTTTTTTTATTGTCTTGCCAGTTTAAAAAGTTTGTTTATTTAAATGTCATGATAAAATAGTATTACTTTTTATATAATGTGATTAGTTAGTCAGCCAAGGAAGCATTCTCTATTTTACAAAGGAAATATGCAGCTTTGGTAGTTGTTCTGAGAATAATTTACCTTTGTAAAACAAATTGGAATACAATCATTGGATGATCGGGTTATATAATTTTTGGACTTTTATTTAAAGACCATGAAATGGCCTATTTAAAATTGAATATAACATGGATTTTAATAATTATACACAAATTAACTATAAAGGATATAATTTTTTTAATACATGGAATAAATAGCAAGTTGTACAACATAGATTTGCAGTTTCATGTACAGTCATCTTTTTTATTGTATTATGTTATGGAAATGTTTGTTTAATTCCAATCATTAAAAATTAAAAAAATACAGGATAATATTTTTACTTGTACATTATAATAAGAAGATATTTCAAATCTGCCGTATGTTGAGTTCATCCTAAAGATTATATTGTGTAAGGGCTTGTAGAGTATACTTAGAGCTACATTTACTTAGGTTCAAATCCTGCCTTTAACACACCCTAGATAATCAATTAATAAACAAGCATTTTGCTAAGCCCTAAGAATATGATATAAGACAAAATCATGAGCAAATCTCTTAACCTCTACCTGTCTTAAACAATTTCTGATTTTCTATCTTTTAAATCATGTACAAGTTGAAATCATATCCTTTGGAGGTTTGCTTGGTAGTAAGAGTTTTTATTTTTTTTACCTTTGTAGAAAAAAAAATGGTGATAGAAAATGTGATTCCTTCTTTAATCTATTTTATTTTAATCATTAAAAGGGGACAAGATTACAAGATGGAAATCAAAATAAAGTATATAAGAAATGCATTTGTTAGGTTATGCCTATGGAAGCAAAATGAGGATTTTGTTTTCCTTCTTTCCAGTTTTGTTTCTGATATATGGTGATGGATTGACTGTATTCCCTATAATATAACTGCATATTACTGTTCTTAATCATCCAAATGTCTAATTCAATTCTGAAGCTTATCAGACATTAGGATTTCATAATAGCCAATGAATTTTACTGATTCAGTAGACACATATTATAGAAACCTACTTTGGTTCATTTAGATAATTTTTAGTTATACAAATACCACAAAGATACTTTTTTTTCTCTATTGTTAATTTAGCACTCAAACATTTACTTTTTTTATAAGTAAACACAAATCCTGAGCTTCATTGGTTCTGAAAAATAACATAAATCTTTCAGGTTCTTGAAAACAATCTCTGTTGGTATATTTGGAGAATACTGAGTGATTTTCCTACCAGGGGCTTCCCATGAAGGGTACTGCTATATAATGGAAGTAATGTATAGATCCCCTCACTATAGGGGGAGGTTGTTGAGCATTCTAGCATTCCTAGTTCTCTTTTTAAAAGAGTTAGGTGAGGTTTTGTTGTTTTGTTTTGTTTTATTGGGGGGAGGGAATAAGATAGGAAGAATCTACAGTACAAATATAAATATTAATATAGAGATCTCTGGGGAATTGGGTTCCTAAAGAGGATAGTTGCTTGACTGTTTAGCACTTTATGAAAGGAAAAGAGGTGTGCTGACCATTCATTAGTTGGATATGAGGCAACACAATTGAACTCTAGGGTGGGAATTGAGAACATGGGTTTGTAGTGTTAAGAAAGTTCACTAGTGTTTCTGAGTAGGCACGAGTTACCAATTGTTAATATAGTGAAACTGATACCCACATCTTTGCATGAATAATGAGAGAAAAAAGGAAGGAGAAAAAGAGATGGAGTTAGGTAGAGCTCATTACAAAGTATTACAGATAATATTACTCTGTATCTTTTGTGCATTTGGATAGACTCCTGGTGTTGAGGATCATGCCTAAATGTGAAACCTAGAAAGACTATAAAAGGTTAAAGGGGACTGTAAGATCAGTTCTCTGAAGTCCTAACAGCTGTGAATCACAATACACTTGTGACTGAAGCAGATGTTGCTTGTTAATTGGGAATGAAATAAATCAGAGGGAAGAGGCAAGAGGAAGGGATCAGAGAATGCAACTGCCTCTCAATCTCTTTGTATCATTATCATCCTCTTACATGACACTATCTATTCTGCTGGTTAGAATGAGATCCCCAGCAGCCATTAACAAATGGATCCTGTAACATCCTGATATGCTATCTGTTCTATGGTAGCACCAAGGAAGGCATGTGTTGTGTAGATTTCTCTTGGGATGACATGTATCAGTGGCCATATTGTTGAACTACCCTATAGAGCTGAAATAGTTGACAACATTAAAAAGTTGTTCTGTGGTGATTATGTTTTCAGGATTAGTAGTTATATATTTCATAAATACCTTCTGAGATTACTTTCTCCCTTCTAATTGTACCTAGTAGCTGTTGGGACTGGTACCCTCTTTATCCCACAATGTGAGAGCCAAAGTGAAATGATATAGAACACAATAGGGTGGAAGGTAAACAATGGAGACGTTCTCTCGCATCTTTTACCATTTTTATAGTAGACACACAGGGCAGTCACCTCATCATTTGCCTTTTAGCTACTCTCCTGGACAATATCATCATCTCCAGAAACTGATCATCCTGCAAGCTGAAACCAATTCTGAAACCAATTTATTTGCCACCCTGATGGCCCAATTTTATCATTCTCCTGTACATATGTCTTCCTCCTCTCTTTCTTCTTAGTTTCTTCCTATGTGTTTTCTTCCCCACTTAGAGTATGAATTCCTTGAGAATTGGGATTGTCTTACACCTTTCTTTTTATTCTGACACATTATACCTGACACATAATAGGTATTTATTACATCTTTTTTCACTCACTAACTTCTACTTTCTTAAAATAAATATTTCCTTTTTGCAACTGACACATAAATATTTGTCTAATTTCACATTTTTCTTTTTGTCAAAGAACATGCATATTTCCAGCAAACCCAAGTTTATTAAAATTAATACATTTTGGAGAATTTCATGTCATGTCTTAAGATAACTGGTGATATTCTATAGAGTTGGGAAAATTTGGGAAATTATCAACAAGATAATTTGTTTAGAAATTTCCCAAATTGAGGGACTTACAGAGCAAAATTTTCTTTTAAGATCTATAATAATAAACACAAAATTAATTTGATTATTAATGCCATTTCTGTTTATTGAAATCTGTGTGAGAGAATCTATAACTTGAAAACTATATATGTCTGCATGTATTTTTCACTCCATTAAAAATAACAATAACAACAAACAAACAAAAAAGCCCCATTTGAAGACTCACATAAAATATTACTTTTGGAATCTAAAGCAGATTTTGATGGATATAAATTAACATTTGAGTTCTTGTGGGATCTCTAAGGAATTCATGAGTTTTTTAAACAAAGTCTGTTAATGACGTGCCTGTCATTGTAGACATATGAATGAAAACATCAAGATATGGCACTTGTTAGTGGCCATAGGAGAGCATTGGTCTCAGTTCCAAATCAGAGAAGAATGATTGTGATTGTTCACAGGAGAGTAAGAACCCTGCTCTTGGGTCCAAGTCAGAAAAGAATACTAGTGTTGTGGCTGCAGAAAAACAAGGGATCTAGTCATATTTTCAGGTTAACAGGAGCACTAGCATTTCTGGGAATGAAGGTTCCATTTTGCTAAATCTATTTTGTAAGGAGTTTTCTTCAGATAATTTCTGTTTTCTTTTCCAAACCTTCTTGCAAAGTTCTCATTTTCTTTCCCCATTTTTGTGCTACCTCTCTTAAGATCCTTTTTGAATTCTTCCAAGAGAGTCTTGTGAGATGGGGACCAATTCATATCATCCTTTGGGTTTTCATCTGGAGTCAATTTGCTTTTAGTGTCCTCAAGGTTTGAAATCGGTTCTTCTCTTTCTTCATAAAAATTATTTATGGCCAGAGTTCTTTTTGCTTTTTTGCTCATTTTTTAAAAGGTTGAGGTCTGTTTTTAGGGTAAAGGGGAAATTGTCCAAGATTCCTTTACAGGTGACAGTTGTTAGGATTCTTACAAAGTGATGTCAGTTGTCTAATTTTAGCATCATGCTTAGCAATTCTCTAGTTCAGAGTTCACACCTTTAAGAGTTCACACAGTTCACACATTAGCGTTCGAGATTCACAAGTCAGGATTCAGTATGAGATTCACAAGTTCAGTGGAGGAGATTCACAAGTCAGGAACCCACAATCCCACTCTCTTGGAGGAAGAGTCAACCTTTGAGTTCACACCTCTAAAAGAGCATATAAAAGGATAAGCACTAGAGACTTTGAGAAATAGAGAAAGCAGGAGTCAGTTGGGGAGATTGAGAAGCCAGGAGTCAGAGTTGAGCTAGAGGCAGAAGCTGGAAGAGCTAAAGAACAAGCTGCAAGAGCTCTTGGAACCAAGGAGGGAGATAGGCCTCAAAGAAAGCTAACTGGGCTATTTTGGAAGAGACAATAAAGGATCTGAACTTTTAACAGCTGGCTGCATTGAAACTAAGGCTGCCTCTAGAAGCCCCCCCAAGAAATCTGCTCCCAGAGACCGATCATATTTTAGAAAAGAAGAATATTACAGACAGTGGCTGCATTGGGTCTGTGCTGACTAATTTTTGGTGCTGGATGGGTGTAGCCAGGTCCCATGATATTCTGGGATTTAGGGACTCTATTTGCCTTTTGTTTTTGCATTGGATTCTTACAGCTAGTCTACTGGCTTGCAACCAGGACAGAGTAGCTAACACTGCTGTAAATTCATCTGGGGAGATCCCTCTGCATTCAGGATCCTGGGTCTCTGTACTGCCTGCACTTGGCTGCCTGTGTTCAGCCCATTTCCTTCTGTGCCCGATTGAAACTGATCTTTTCTGAAGATCTTTCAAATTATCTTCTTCTGGAAATTTGTTACATTCCAAATATTTGTGGATTCTGCCACTCCAAAATCAAATGTTGGCTTGATTTGCTGTTAATTTGAGGGACAATATAATTTGAGCTCAGAAAAAGACTTGTCTCCTCTCTGCCATCTTGGTTCCACCTCCCTCTTCCCCCCCAATTGAATCTAAGTATTCTACTTCCTTTTCTGTTAATCTGGGAGACATTCATCCTCATTTAGATTGTTAGATTTATTGGCAGAAAATTGAGCAATATAGCTTCTAATAATTGTTTTAATTTCCTCTTCATTTGTGGTGAGTTCACCCCTTTCATTTTTGATGATGGTAATTTGGTTTTCCTCTCTCCTACTTATTAAAATCAAATTAACCAGAGGTTAACTATGTTTGTTGACTGACAGAAGGAAGGATGGATTAAGGAAGACAGAAATTGGAAGCAAAATAGATTTTTGAGAAGAGAAAGTGCAAAAAAATGCAAAAATTAAGTGGAGTGAAATATACAATCAGTAATAATAACTGTGAATGTGAATGGTTGAATTTGCTCATAAATTGGAAGCAGAGAGTAGATTAAATTATAAATCAGAATTCAACAAATTGTTTACAAGAAACAAACTTAAAACAAAGACCTTTACATATGGAGTACAAATAAGAACTGGAAAGAAGACCCTTTTGCTTCAGCTGAAATAAAGAAAATGTATGGATAGCAATCATGATCTCAGACAAAGCAAAGGCAAAAAATATGACTAAGTAAAAGAAATAAGCAGGTAAGCTACAATTTGCTAAAAGGTACCATGCACAGTGAAGTAATATTGAAACTAAATGCATCAAATGGCATAGCATCCAAATACTACAGTTTTGCACATGTGGGTCCTTTTCCTTTTTTAATAATCTCTTTGGGATTTAGGCCAAGTAGAGAAACTGATGGATCAAAGGCAACAGTTTGATAACCCTTTGGATATAGTTCCAAATTACTCTCCAGAACAGTTGGATCAGTTCACAACTCCACCAACCATGTATTAATGTTCCAGTTTTCCCACAGTTTCTCCAACATTTATCATTATTTTTTCCTGTCATCTTAGTCAATCTGAGAGATTTGTAGTAGTACCTCAGAACTGTCTTAATTTGCATTTCTCTACTCAATAGTGATTAAGTATTTTTCATATGACTAGAAATCGTTTTAATTTCTTCATCTGAAAATTGTTCATATCCTTTAACCATTTGTCAATAGGAGAATGACTTGTATTATAAATTTGAGTCAATTCTCTATATGTTTAAGAAATGAAGCTTTTATCAGAATCCTTGGATATAAGTTTTCCCCCCAGTTTTCTGCTTCCCTTCTTATTCTATTTTTATTGGTTTTGTTTGTAACAACAAATTCTTTTTAATTTAATATAATCAAAATCATCCATTTTGCATTTTATAATGTTCTCTAGTTCTTCTTTAGCCACAAATTCCTTCCTTTTCTATAGATATGAGAGATAGACTATTCCTTGTTCTCCTAATTTGCTTATAGTATTACTCTTTATGTCTAAATGATGAACTCATTTTGACTTTATTTTGGTATAGATTGTTAGATATTAGTCAACGACTAGTTTCTGTAATACTGTTTTACAATTTCCCCAGCAATTTTTTGTCAGATAGTAAGTTCCCAGACGCTGGGGTTTTTATTTTTATTATAGATTAGATTACACAGAGATTTCTTTAAAATGATAAGTAGTATCTAATCTAAAACAATTATCAAATATCTGTAATGATGATGAGCTAAAACATGTACAATAAGATAAAAAGTGAAGCAAAATGTCCATCATCACCATTATTCAATAGTGTATTAGAAATGCTAATAGCAATAAAAGAAGAAAAATAAATTTGTGGAATTAAAACAATGAGGAAATTAAAATCCTCATGTTTTCCAGATAATATGATGTTATACTTAGAGGATTTTAGAAAATCAACAAAAATACTAGTTGAAATAATTAACTTCAGTAAAGTTTCAAGATGTAAAATAAAATGTACATAAATCCTTGGCATTTCCATATATCATCAACAAAGTCCAACTGCAAGAAATTAAAAAAAAATTAATTTTAAAATAACTCCAGATAATATAACAATACTGGAGTATTTATTTGCCAAAAATAACTCAGGAATTATATAAATATAAGCACAAAATACTTTTCACAACAAATAAAGTTATCTAAACATTTAAAGAAATATTTATTACTCATGGTTAGGCAGAACCTGTAAATTAATTTACTTATTCAATGCATACCAATCAATTACTTTTAAAACCTATTTTATAGAGCAAAAAATATAGTAACAAAATTCATACCAAAGAATAAGAACTCAAGAATATCAAGAGAATCAATGAAAAAAAAATCTTAAGGAAGGTAGCCTTTAAATTCCATCTCTAAGGCCACATTATAAAATAGTAATTATTGATACAATCTGGGACTGTCCAAGAAAGAGCAGTGGATCAGAGAAATAGATTAGGTACATAGTATATAGCCGTAAATGGATCCTAGTAACCTAATGTTTGATAAATCAAAGATCCAATATTTTTGAAGAACTCACTATTTGACAAAAATTGCTGGGAAAACTGAAAAGCAGAAAAATAAGAGTTAAGAGAGAGCATTATATGAGATAAAATGAATAAATTTTTATTGTATTAAATTAAAAATGTTTTGCACAAATTAATCTAGTAAACCAAGATTAGAAGGAAATCAGAAAACTGAGGAAACTAACTTTTTTTTTTGGATTAAGGCCTTTTGTCTTTTTCTTTCTCACTGTCTCTGTCTCTGTCTCTGTCTCTCTCTGTCTCTCTGTCTCTCTTTGTGTCTCTCTCTATGTCTCTCTCTCTCTCTCTCTCTCTCTCTCTCTCTGTATGTGTGTGTGTGTGTCTTATCTATGTTGCGTTTTTCAGAATTATCATGTGTTCTAATGCAATTCTTGAAGAATTTAAGTTCTCTAAACTTCTAAACTTCACTTCTCTAGGGTTAAGTATACTGATATGTTAAATGAAAGTTGGATAAGAAAACCATTAAGGTTCTTTCCATTCCAAGAAGATTACCAGCAATCAATCACCAATTGTCATCAGAAAGTTACTTAATTCCTTTACATTATCATATTAGAATTCTTGCTAACTATTCACAACATATTCACATATAAAAGATGTGTCTTAGATTTGGGTAATGATTGAACAATTGATAGTAATCATCATTTTGAGATTTATAGATTTCTAACTTTCTGGCCCAAAAGAATCTGTAAGTCTAAAAAAGAGTTCTGATCTTTTTCCTTTTTATTGTGATCTCCACATATTAAGCATGAATGCCAGATTAATATTATTTAATGTACATAATTTGGAATAAAGTCACATTAATTCCCATTTACCCCTAAATTCTTTCATTATTAAAGGATCATCTTCTGGTAAGTGATTAAATGGAAGACAGGCTGAGAGGAAGGGGTGATAACATTATTTAAGTATTAGCTAATCCAAATAGCCAGTTATTTCTTTTTTTTTTTTTTTTTTTACTTTTTTTTTTATTTTATTTAATAGCCTTTTATTTACAGGATATATACATGGGTAACTTTACAGCATTAACAATTGCCAAATCTCTTGTTCCAATTTTTCACCTCTTACCCCCCCACCACCCCCTCCCCTAGATGGCAGGATGACCAGTAGATGTTAAATATATTAAAATATAACTTAGATACACAATAAGTATACATGACCAAAACATTATTTTGCTGTACAAAAAGAATCAGACTCTGAATTATTGTACAATTAGCTTGTGAAGGAAATCAAAAATGCATGTGTGCATAAATATAGGGATTGGGAATTTAATGTAATGGTTTTTAGTCATCTCCCAGAGTTATTTTTCTGGGCATAGCTAGTTCAGTTCATTACTGCTCCATTAGAAATGATTTGGTTGATCTCGTTGCTGAGGATGGCCTGATCCATCAGAACTGGTCATCATCTAGTATTGTTGTTGAAGTATATAATGATCTCCTGGTCCTGCTCATTTCACTCAGCATCAGTTCGTGTAAGTCTCTCCAGGCCTTTCTGAAATCATCCTGTTTAGCCAGTTATTTCTTAAAATAATATTAAAAGTAGAGAGTTGACTTCTGGTAAAGTGGAGGTGAAGATTGGAAGATGGAGATGGGAAGAACCAGAGACAAAGATAATAGAGGCTACAGAACTCTAAAGGTAAAGAAGTGGCATCAATGGAAATTATGAGGACTAAATGGAAGGTAGCTAAATAAAAGGTAACCAGAAATGATATAATCTTGTAGATTTCCTTTTCTTTTCTTGAAATTACCTGACCAGTCTATTACCTTATCCCCTGATCAGATCCCCTAACCTTAGAGACACAAACCATAAAGAGCTGATAGTATAAAAGAAAAATAGCAAAAAGATGAGGAAAATTCTTTAGAAAGCTTCATAAGGAGATCACCACAGAAAACCTATCAGAGAGATTGAAGATAGGAGTTGGCAAAAGAAAAAAAATGATTTGGGGGAAGGGGGGGTCTGAACCTGTGATTTCCTTAATGAAAAATTATATACTGATATGAATTGGAATTCTTTTGGGTAATTACAAAGAATTTTCTTGAGTATTGAGCAGTGAATTTAGTTGCTTATGGTCAATTGGCTACTAAGTATCAAAGGTAGAATTTGAATTTGGGTCTTCAACATCAACCTTCTATCCATTATCTCAATAAGATAATCATATGGATTTAAGAATTTAAAGAAAAAATTTTAGAACAAGAATAGAGTAAAATAAAGAATAGAATGAGTGTGAGAATGAATAGAATGGTTTAAAAGTATTATTAAAAAATAAAAGATGAATGAAGGAGTGAAGTTGAAACTTTAAAAAAAAACTTCAGGATTAATGGTTTAGACAATAAGCTAGAAAATATTAGCAAAGTCATTACCTTGAAGATGATAATGAAGGAGCAAGAACTTTTAAAAATACAGTGATTCATCCAAATATTAAAATTAAGAGCCAGCACAATTAGAAGAACACGAGTTCAAAGCAAAAGATTTTGAAAATTGAGTTTGACAAAAAATGCAAGAATTATTGGATTGCAAGAATAATTTCTCCCAGAGAAATAAAATTAAATTAAAAGCCTGAACCTATCAATTCATAGACAGTTATTTCATGCTTATTCTGTTTCAAAGTTTTTTTTAGATACTAGGGATAGGAAGACAAAAATGAAACCATTCCTGAAGATGGGGAATATATATTTTATAAGGTGAAAAAATATCTAGATATGTATTTCAAATGTAGTTTCCCAGTTTCAACCTGAACTGTCAGATTATGTTCCAAGAGCCAAACTACTTCTCTATGTAGGGGCCAAAAGGTAATCAAGATGGGCTATGAAATTATGGACTAGTTTTGTTCATTATTCCCCATCTAGCGCATTCCCTCCAAATATCAGTTTGACCATTTCATCTCTCAATATGAGTTAATCAGTTAACAATAATTTGCTTTTGTAAAATAATATTTACAGCAATTGTATATCAAGAAATGAAGTACAATAATCTAATTATAACCACAATTTCTTCTATCACCTTGCTCATCAGGAAGAGAGACCTCAAATTTAAATAGATTATAGCTCCCTTACTTTGAAAATATATCACAACTACTGAATTATTTCACTGCTGAGTTGAGTCAAGCAGATTATTCTCTAAGATTGGATCCTTACTGTCTTGACTGCTGTCACTATGAGCACAATGTTTTATGAGCTTTCATGGTTGGAACTCTAGTGATTTTCTGACCTTTTGATGCTCATAAGGTTGTAGCTTAGTCTTTTCTGTCTCTAATACCTAAGATTTACTTAAGATTAAGAAAAATAATATAAAATAGAGACAGAAAGAGATGCACCATGTGTTTATAATCCCGTGGTGGCTAAGAAGTTAGATGAGTCAAATAGGAGCAGGCAGTTGGACACTGATATCTTTCCTCCAAACTCAAGAGTCCCACATCATTTCTTCTTGACTCTTTGTTCAAAAGTAGCTAGGGAAAAACAGATTATTCCTCTCATTCACAGATTTATATGCTGATCTCATTCTGGCTCAGTAGACAATTAAAAAATTTTTATCACCATAAAATAAAAGAACAGGAAATAGTTATAAGATGTCTATATATATTTTTGAATCAGGAAAGCCATCTTTCTATCGTATTTTTAGAAAAGCAGTCTGACCAAGCATCAGTGTAAATTAATAGTAGGCAGATAATGTATACACTCTTGAGACTGGGTTCTTGTTAGCCAGTTCCCCATTACATATTGGAGGTAGTACAAAATATATTCAGGGTAATATAGAAGTATAGAAGAGGTAATGGTCAGTGTGTGTATTTGTGTGTGCATGTATGTGTGTATGTATATATGTATATATGTGTGTGTAGGTGTATGTAGATGGGAAGGAAATCAAAAAAGATCTGTCTTAAGAAGTTGAGACTAGGGATTCTTTATTTCTCTGAGCCTTAGTTTCCTCATTGATAAAATGGAGATAATAATGCCTACTGCAATGAGTTATAAAGATGAAGTGACTATATATGTATATAAGTATATTATATATATAATCTATAATAGAATATATAGTAAATATTTACATATATATTATAAACCTATGATATTATGTATGTATACATAGGTGTGCATGCATGTGTGTATGGGTATATGTGACCTTCACATTTGTCTGTTTCCTGAACTGTTGAATTTCTCATTTTAGCACTTGTGCTAAATCATGAACAATGAAAATAAATGGAAATAAAACTCAAAATAGATTTTACCACTCTGAAGTAACTCTGATAAAGTGTATGACAAAGACAGAGAATGTTAAAAAATGAGGTATTTGGATTATCTGTGGATTTCAGTTCTAATTTCTCTATTTAATTTTATTAAAAATATTTAAATTGCTTGTATCTTGAAATTTTATGAGAACATTTGCTAACTTAACTAAATGTTAAAATGAAAAAATGTATTAAAAAAAAAACTACCATTATCTAAGAATGACAGTATCTGCCCAAACCAAGAAAGACTTAGCACTTGTGCTAAATCATTAACAATGAAAATAAATGGAAATAAAACTCAAAATAGATTTTACCACTCTGAAGTAACTCTGATAAAGTGTATGACAAAGACAGAGAATGTTAAAAAATGAGATATTTGGATTATCTGTGGATTTCAGTTCTAATTTCTCTATTTCATTTTATTAAAAATATTTAAATTGCTTGTATCTTGAAATTTTATGAGAACATTTGCTAACTTAACTAAATGTTAAAATGAAAAAAGGTATTAAAAAAAAAAAAAACTACCATTATCTAAGCATGACAGTGTCTGCCCAAACCAAGAAAGACAAAAATCTTTTAAAAAGCTTTGACTAACCAGAGATAATCTTTTAGGCTTTTTGACAAAACTACAATTTTAATTCAGAATTAGATAATTAAAGGCTTTTCATAGTTTTTGTTACATTTTTAGTCTATTGCCTTTTATAAGTACTTCATGCTTAAAATAAAGTTTGTAAGTGCACAGACTTTCAGTGTTTTTTTTTTAATGGAATAGAACAAGTATATTTTAAGAACACTTTTAAATGAATTTTAGAATTCACAAGTCTTATAAATATGATTTCATCCATGCTTCAAAATCTAAATATGCCTCTAAAATCTTTGAAAAATACATGCTATAATCTATCTTATGCTGGAAAATAGAAAAAAAAATCTTACTAGGAAAATAGGAGGGGAATGGAATGTGAGAAAGGGGCAAGGATGATAAAAGAGAGGCCATGTTGGGGGAGGGAGTCAGTAGCAAAATACTTCTGAGCAAGGACAGGGTGGAAGGAAAAAGAGAATAAATAGGGAGGGGAATACAATTAGCAATAGTAATTGTAAAAAACAAATTTGAAGCAAGTTTCTCTGATGTGATAGTATTGTTCCCTGGAAAATGATGAACAGAATGCTCTCAGGAAAAAAGAAAAAGAAAGACCTGGGAAGTCCTCCACGTACAAAGTAAAATATACTCTATAAAAAGTAGTAGCAATGTTCTGGGAGAACCAGTTGTAAATGACTTTGTTATTCTCAGTAGCACATTCATCTATACCTACTCTAAAGGTCTTATGATGCAGGTCCTATCCATACCTAGAGAAGGAATTGATCGAGTTTGAATATAGATCGAACAATTTTCTATTTCTCTATCTCATTCTTTATTTTTAACTTAATTTTTCTTGAAGGTTTTTGTTTTCATTGGGGTGGGAAATCTGTCTTTTCTTTTACAACTTGACTTTTATGGAAATGTTTTGCATACCTTCATATATGGTTCACCCCCTACTTATGAAATATCTTGAGATAGCAATCTGAATTATTTGATTTAAGGAAAAATAAAAATAAAATTTTGTAAAAGTTTCAGGATTAAATAGCACTTAGATCACATTCCCCCTAAAGACTGATTAATCTATTGTTTAGTAGAATGAATGAAAGTACCTAGTTTGAAAGCAGTCCCAAAGTGAGAGAAAAATAGGTACATGGTTTGCATTTTTTAGCTGCCTTTTGTTAACATTTCCTTGACCATGAAAGATTAAAAGATGATTTAAATCAGGGATCCTTAGTTTTCCCATCACAATTCAGCTGATTTCTTACCTGTATCAGAGAGCCCTTGAGATCTCATGCTAATTCAGAGATGCCCTTATCTAAATTAAATGGTAACAGTATGATTATATTAAAAAACCCTATATACTTTGGAAGCCAATATTTGACTGATTTCCAAAAGTATCTAGCATGGAAATTCAGACTTTGATGATATTTTAGTAACAAATCTCAGAATTGGAGTAAAGATTTTACATACAAAATTATATTAATGATTATAAAGAATGTAAAATTTAAAATGTCTGATAATTTTAAAAGAGAGGAGTTAATTTTGTAGTTAATTACTGATGAATTTTTTAAAGATTCTAATATTAGATATAGAATGTAGTTTTAAAGATAGAAACAATAATTGTATATAAAAAAACTTAAATTCTCTGGAGCTTTTGGTTTTAAAGACTAAATTTAATTTGATTCAGTTTTCTATACATTTGAGAAATTACACCTTTGTTAAAGATGCTGCTGTAAAACTTTCCCTCAATTCCCTGCTTCTTATTCTGTCAGGAACTAAATTCTCTTGGAGATGGCTGAGTGGGAAAGCCTTTTATTGTTCATTTACTTAAGTTGTGCCTGACTCTTTGTGGTCCCATTTGGGGTTTTCTTGGCAAAAATACTGGAGTAATTTGTCATTTCCTTCTCCAGTTCATTTTGTAGTTGAGAAAACCAAAGCAAATAGAATGAAGTGAGTTTTCCAGAGTCACACAGCTGGTAAATGTCTGAGACTGGATTTGAATTCAGAAAATGAGTCTTCCTGATTTCAGATCTAGCACTATATCCATTGTATCATCTAGTTGCCCTGGACAAGCCTGTAGAGTAATTTATTCAGTCCTCCCTCTGAGCTATATTTAGATAAATCCATGTGGACACATATAACCTACTTATGCCCCATACTCACATACAGAAGTTTAATATGGAAGTGGGATTACTGAGTGCAATGAAGTGTGATAGTGGATAGAATCATGAGGGGTCAAGTTCAAATTTAACCTTATACACTTACTAGCTTTGGAACCTTAACCTTTGTTTGCCTCATTTTCTTCACCTCAAAAATGGGAACAATAATAACCATTAACTCCCAGGGTTGTTTTGAGGATCATAATATATAACATATAATAATTATTAAGTGCTTAGCACAGTGCCTAGCACATAGTAAGTGCTATGTAAATATGAGCTATTATTATTATCATTAGAATTATAATAATAAGTTGATTATGTCAAGAATGGTAAAAATAGTTTTCCTTTGGGTGGTTTTATTTCTGGAGTATCTATAGTATTAATTTTTATTTTATTAAATTTTTTAAAGGTTCTTTGATTTTATCAGGGTGAATATACCTTCCACCATTTGTGTACCCAGTGTAACCTCTGAGACTGAGATACAATAAAGTATGGATCAATTCACTGTTGCTTATACTCATTTTTGCCTGACAATTAATACCAAGAAAACAGAGGTCCTCCACTAGACAGCATTGCACCATCCTTGGGTGGAACAATTAGTTATAGCAAATGGAAAAAAAATTGGATCTAATGGATAAATTCACTTACTTTGGCAGTATACTTTTCAGGGATGTATATCTAGATAATGAGTTTGATGCACACATTGTTATGACTAGCTCGGCATTTGGTAGACTCTGAAGAAAAGTGTAGGAGAGAAAATGTAACAGGCTGACTATCCCAAGCTGAAGGTCTACAGAGCATTTGTCTTGACTTCATTTTTGTAACTCGTATCACCTAGGCAATCTACCAGTGTCATACCAGAAAACTGAACCACTTAAATTTGAATTATCTTAGCAATATTCTGAATATCATCTGGCAAGAAAAGGTACTGGGCATAGTTCCTTTTTCAAGATGAACTGTCCCTGCATTCAAACTTTCCTGCAGAGAGCATAACTTCAATGAGATGGCTATGTGGTTCAAATGCCAAACATGTTTGCCCAAAGGATTATTTTATGGAGAACTCACACAAAGCAGGTGCTCACATGGAAATAAGAAGAATTATTACAAGGTCAGTCTCAAGGTCTCTCTCTCTCACGAACTTTGGTTCTTGGTTGTGAGACAAGGGTGACACTGGCTCAGGACCACTCAATATGTTATGCCCACATCAAAGAATTCACTCTGCTCTATGACCGAAACAGAATAAAAGTAGCATAAAGGAAACTTTAGATGAATAAACTTAGAGACATCTCGATCTCCAATATTCAGGCAGACTTTTTTTCCCTACTTGTAGTAGTCACAATGTCAATGAAACAGCAGCATAAAACTTTATTGAAGGAACAGGCCATCACATACTAAATAATCATGTTGAAGGAAAAATTCTTTGATTTCAAAAATAAGAGATTCTTAGAAATGAGCAGTTATTACTGGGCTTATATCCCAAAGAGATCATAAAGAAGGGAAAGGGACCTGTATGTATACGAATGTTTGTAGCAGGTCTCTTTGTAGTGGCCAGAAACTACAAAAAGTTATCAAATTGTGCATACCCTTTGATCCAGCAGTGCTACTACTGGGCTTATATCCCAAAGAGATCATAAAGAAGGGAAAGGGATCTGTATGTGTACGAATGTTTGTGGCAGCCCTCTTTGTAATGGCCAGAAACTGGAAACTGAATAGATGCCCATCAATTGGAGAATGGCTGAATAAATTGTGGCATATGAATATTATGGAGTATTATTGTTCGGTAAGAAATGACCAACAGGATGATTTCAGAAAGGCCTGGAGAGACTTACATGAACTGATGCTGAGTGAAACAAGCAGGGCCAGGAGATCATTATATACTTCAACAACAATACTATATGATGATCAATTTTGATGGACCTGGCCATCTTCAGCAATGTGATGAACCAAATCAGTTCCAATGAAGCAGTAATGAACTGAACCAGTTGCGCCCAGCGAAAGCACTCTGGGAGATGACTAAAAACCATTACATTGAATTCCCAATCCCTATATTTTTGCCCACCTGCATTTTTGATTTTCTACAAAGGCTAATTGTACAATATTTCAGAGTCCGATTCTTTTTGTACAACAAAATAACGGTTTGGTCATGTATACTTATTTTGTATTTAATTTATACTTTAATATATTTAACATCTACTCATCATCTTGCATCTAGGGGAGGGGGTAGGGGTGAGGAGGGGAAATATTGGAACAAAAGGTTTGGCAATTGTCAGTGCTGTAAAATTACCCATGCATATAACTTGTAAATAAAAAGCTATTTAAAAACAACAGAGAAAAAAAAAAAAGAAATGAGCAGTTATATCATCAATTAAGAAAAAGGTAGAGTGAGCAAGAAAAAAAAAATCTATCTTTTCTGTATTTTTGATACATATCAGAAATTTTGAAATGGATAGCCTACTGTTGTATCATTTCTATAGAGGCCCAATATTGAATAAGTCCATCTACAGGAAGAATCTGGTCCAGGTATTGCTTGAGACCAGCTCTCTGTAAAGATGCTCAGTTCAAAGCACTGGCTCACATATCCTGCAACAATGAATGAAAGACACGCTCAAGATATTTAGGATAATCTTAGGGAACAATGCATATAACAGGAATAAAGCATCATGTACTATACTATTTATTACTCTGTTAATGATAGGTACATTGTTATTGCTAGTTACTGCTGTTTACAATTCTGTAATGATAGATACATTGTTACTGCTAGTTACTGCTATTCACTATTTTGTTACTGCTATTCACTATTTTGTTATTGTTACTGTTAGTCACTGTTTAAAGTTAATGTGAAACTGAAATGTCAAAGTGTGGTAACCCTGGAATGTACATAGTGCCACTTGCAGATAACTGGTATTAATGTGATGCTAATTTAATTCTAGTTTTAATATAACACTAATTTAATTCTGGTATTAATGTAACAGTAGTTTAAAAAGTATATAAATTCTGGCTTTCAGATTAATAAACAGAACTGCTCAACGGATTTGATTAGGCTCTTATTTGATTTCCTGCATCCTTTTCCCCCTACAAAAAAGATCAGGTCTGATCACATCACTCCTTTATTTAAAGACTTCTAATAGTTCCCTGGGATAAAACATAGACTCTCCCAGTTTAGCTTTCATATTACTCCTCTTTACATAGTTTATTTTTGAGTCAAACTGGTCTATTTACTGTCTTTTACATGGGACATTCCATCTTCCATTTCCATCATTTCATTTTTCATGTCCATGACTTTTCACAGTCTGTCCTCTATGTCTGAAGTGTATTCTTCCTCACTTTTATGTGTTAGAATTCCTTATTTCATTCAAAGTTCAACTTAACTAACTATAGCAGCATGACGAGAGAGACAACTATTAGGGAACAGATGGACAAATGAAAATATATGAATGTCATATAATATTGTACTATAATAAATAGCAGTAATAAAGAATTCAGAGAAATGTGTGAAACTTTTATAAAGTGATACATAGTAAAAAAAAAAAGAATCATAGTATCCTTTATTTAGAATTAGAAAGAACCTTGGAGCAATTTTGAAAATCAATCAAGCATTTATTAGGGATAATTATTTGCCAAGCATTAGGCCAAGCATTTAATACAAAAGGAAACAAGAATCTGAGAAATATAGGTGACTTGTTCAAGATCACAAAGGTACTAATTTGCTTAATCAGAATTTGAACCCACATTTTCTAACTTCAAATAAAGCATTTTTACATTGTTAAGTTATTTCTCTATAAGCAGAAATAGAGCAACTTAAATGATTAGTATATTTATGAAAAGAAAACTAACAATTACAAAAGAACTTTGATAAGTCTTATCATCGATCCTTATTTTAGAGGATTTGTTTTTCAATATATCTTCTTCTTTGGTTGAGAAGCAGTAGACTATAAATGCAAAATAAATCTTACATTGTCACACACAAAAAAACAACAACAAAGTTCAGCTTAAGTTTCTTCTCTTTTATTAATTTCTCTAGCTGCTAGTGACTACCTCTCAATTAATTTACTTTAGGCATGGGGTAGAGAGTGTATTCAGGGAAGACTAGTATGAGTTTGTATGAGGGCTGCTGATTCCCTTTCAGAGCATCTTTCCAACTTTGGTGTCCACATAATCTACCTAATTCTCTTCAGTGGCTCTAAGAAGTTATAGCATGCGCAATAGCCACATCCCAGTAAATTGTTTTGGCAGATGGGCTAAACCAGGTTGAGTGTAACTAAAGGGTCTCAAACCCATAAGAAAGTTAGGGGGATATCTAACCCAATTTTGTGAATACTTCCCCTGGTGGAATGGGGTGCATGAGAATAATTTTGTTGTTGGCCAGTGATGAGTCTGGAAGAGAATGAGGCTGATGACTTCATGCAACTCTGCTTCACTTAAATCCAATTTATGCATTAATCAAAAGACATAACCCATACCATTTTACCATTTTTACCTATCTCAAAGTCCTGTGGCAATGAACAAGTGCCAAAAAAGCAAGATTCAGATACATTGGGAGCTGTATTCACAACCTTACACATAGGCAGCCCAGGCCATAGGCTCATCTTCTTATTGGAAACAGTAGTGGAATTTGCCAGCCCTCTGTGTGAGAAATATTTTAACAAATACACTATTTGCTTCCTGATGTGAGGTTGGGGCTAGAAAAGGTACCCTAAAATTGTCTTCTTATCCAACATTGCCTTGATTACTGCAACAGGTGGATATCATACCCTGTAGTCAAAATACAAACAAATGTACAAAACTTCTGCAAATATGATTCTATTCATCACTGATAGATGGAATGTGTACACACTCATAGACAACAAAAAATCCAGTAGATTTGTAAGATGAATAGCTCTTATTGTGAGATAACTCAGCATGTATCACATCCAAATAATAGTCCTGAGTGAAACATCAAGAAAACTGAAGTCCTCCATTAATCCGAACTTCATCATCCTTAGATGGAACCATCGATTACAGCAAATGGAAAAATTTAAGATCCTGTGGATAAGTTTACCTACCTTGGCAGTATATTTCCCTTGAATGTACATGTTAATAAGTGCATTGCCAGAGCTAGTCAGTGTTAGGGGGAGTGTGAAAGAAAGTGTGGGAGAAAAGCAGGATTAAAGTGACTACCAAACTAAAGCTAAGCCATTGTGCTGAACTCATTGTTTTATATCTGTGAAACCTGTACAGTATGCTAGCAACGTGCCAGGAAACTGAATCATGTCCATTTAAATCATCTTAGGAAAATTCTGAAGATCACATGGCAGGATAAGATATGAGACAAATTTTTTTCCTAGAACTAAACTGCCAAGCACTCAAACTCTACTGCAGAGAGCTCTATTGTTGGGTTGGCCACATTATTCTTATGCCAAAAGGACTATTTTATGGAGAATTTACACTGGACAAGTGCTCACATGGTGATTAGAAAAAGTGATAGAGAAACACTCTCAAACTGTATTTGAAGAACTTTCAAATTGATTTCATGATAGTGGATACATTGGCATAGGACTGCCCAGAGTGGCTTGCTGTCATCAGAAAAGGTACTGTGTCTATGAGCAAAGCAGAATTGAAGTAGCTCAAAGGAAACATGAGATGCACAAAATTAGAGAATCCATCCCAAATATTCACATTGACTATTTGTGCCCAATCTGTGTAAGAACATTCTGACTTCATATTGGTCTGATCAGCTAAAGTTTGACACACTGTAACTTGACTCAAACAGGATGATGTTATTTTGGTCACCTTTGAGAATAAAGGAAAACAACCAAGCTGGAAATATTTTGAGTTTGCATATAGATGTACTTGTTGTCTTTCTTTACAGAATGTAAGTTCCCTCAGGACAAGATCTATTTTTGTCTTTATTTTTTCAGGGTCTATACAGTTCTTGCCATTTATCCAATACTTAATAAGTATTTATTGGTTGATAGACATCCACTTTCAGTCTCATATATTTACATTCTAAAGTAATTCTCCTAGGTTACTTGACTAATTTTCATCAAAACAAAATTAAAATATTTCAATATCATCATGGTGAATTCTAGACCATAGCCATCATAGTTCATTAATCCTAGCTGAAAATAAGGGCCAAGAGCTTGTCAGGTTATCACTGCCTTTTGAAACTGGAGTCAGCAGTTCTGAAGAATGATTTATCAGAGAATGCTTGATTCAGGCGGGGTTTAACAATTCAAAGGATAAAATGGCTTTGATGGTCTAATGCATTTTTAAAGCTAATACTGTAAGTCACAACATGATTCTTCCTTGAATAAATCATCTTTTATTCAAGTTCCCAGAATTGAGAAGTCTATGTTTTTGTGGTAGTTTGACCTGTAGAGGTCAGTGTTTGCAGACAAATAGAAAGCCTCTCAATTTCCAGTTAAATTCTTTCAACTCTTCATGGTCTACCAGTTTTCTAAATAAACGGATGAAGTCATTGAATTTATTTTAGTTAATTTCAACTACCGGGAAAATATTTGAGAAGGTAAATTCATTTTAAGTATTACAAAAAAAAATATAAATGTTCAAAAATGGCTATTACTCCTTGATTTAGATGAGTTAACTTTGACCAGCTTAAAAAACTGCTAGTTTTGTGATTTTTAGGACACTGACAGACATGACAGCCTGAGTGAAGGAGGAAGTGCCTATTATTTATTCTTCTCTCTCATATTTTAATATTTGGATCTCACATACTCTTAGGCATGTGCATTTGTGAAAATCAGATATCTTCCCTTATCCCTTAACCTCATTCAAGCTACAAATTTAATCAAAAAGGTAGTGCACTTTGTCATATTTTTAAATAAGTAACTCATAGAAAATCCTATATAAAGGTAAATTCAGTGGAGTTGATTATGGACCTCCCTTGCCCTGAACATTACTCAGCATTTTTAAAACTGAAGGCATTGTATCATTTTGTGTCATTTCTTCTGCTTCTCTAAACACAGCCGTAATCAATTAAAGGGACCACTGGTGAAGGAACCATTGTTTGGGCTTTCATTTAGATATCTCTGAGTAGTCTTTTAGGCTGCTCATGAGGAAACATTGATAGGACAATAAAAAACTTGAAAATACCCAACTTTACATTGTGAATTTTGTCAGATGGATATCTCTTTCTCTCTACCTTCATGCTATCCTTTTTATTTCTTGCAATAAATGGGATAAAAAAGCACAAGCTACTATACTGGTGTCTTATGCAATAGAGCAGCTATAATTTTTTTTAAAGTTTATGAATGATTTTAGGATAGAGATCCCTCGTGATCTTGGGTATGACCATGGGTCATTTATTGGTTCAGAATAGATTAATAAGTGGACTGCTAGGGCAAAAAAAAGGTGGGAGTGGGGGACAGGAGGATTATCTTTAGGAATTAGTTCCTTTGGATAGAAAGATAGAAAACTGGTAAATTAAACCTAGTGGTTGACTTAGATAGCTTTTGGTGGGATTCATATTTTTTGTCTTCTTATTCTGCTCTCCTTATGCTCTACAAAAAGCAATAGGAAAATTCCCTAAAGCTGAAGTGGCACATGTTCCATTGCACTTATTGTGCTTTGGTCTTATCCTATCTTCCTATTCCAGACAGTGCCTGAAGACAAAAGAATGAGGAGGATAGGAGAGCTTGGGGATGAAGTTGTGAATAAATTCCTGAAAAAAAAAGGCATATATTAAAAAGAAAAAAAAAGTTTTGACAGATTTAAAAGAAAATGCTAATTTGAAGGCTTATATATGACTCTAAACAAGCCACCTACCTTCTCAGTACCTAAGGATGCTCTGATATAAATTGTTGATATAGTGCTTTAATTGGTTTGATTGATAGGTTTGCATTGATAAAAGGAGTTTTTATTTCCCTTAAAAAGTTCTATATACTAGTGATGTCAAAGGGATGGTTCAAAAACCAAACAAAACAGCAACAATAAGATCTCTTTCAAAAAAAAATCATTCTATCACAATCATTGGGAAATAATTATTTATGCAAGTAGTTGTCTAGGAAGGGATAGGGGCGAAGAATAGTTGTAGAATTTTGAATTGGAAGGTGTATTAGAATTCATTTATCTAATTGAAGCTTTTCATTTCATAGATGAGAAAACAGAACAAAACAGACATGAGTGACTTTATCATTGTCACTTGGATAGTAAATAGCAGAACAGATATCTTCACCCAGAACTTATAATTGTAAATACCAGCACTCTTTCCATTACACAATGCTTATTATCAAATCAATTTTCTATTTATTAAAAATTAATAAAAAATTCCCTTGGTACTAGCAAAAAATCAAGTCAATCTGCTATGGGCCTTTCTGTCAGAGTAGGTAGGAATCAGTGTTCAGTACCAAGCTTGAGTCATTGCTTAAATGATAGATTCTTACCCTTGCCTTAAGTTTTTAATACCTCCCCAATTATTTTGTATCTATCATGTATTCTCTTCTTTGAATATATCAAATTTCCCCTAGAGAAAAAATTATAAACTCCCTCAAAGCAGGAGCTGCCTCATTCAATGCTAAGCACAAAGTAATTGCTCAATAATTTTTATTTAATTGAATTATAACCAGTTATCCATTATGACATTAGGAAAAGGAAATGAAAGAAAAAAGGCATACAAGAAGAATATTTTCTACTCATGCTTTATTTTAGATAAAGAGAAATAAAGTGTTCCTTCATTACCTTTAAAAAACAACCATGGCATGCCCCTAGGTAGCCAGCAGGCTATAAGCTTCATTTTTCTCTGAATGACACCTTTGGGAAGGTTAAAGGAAGAAATTCTGTACACAGACCAGCCACTCTGTAGATGACTCAGGATACCTCAACGAAATCCATTCATTCCCCCCAGCCCTAGTGGGAATTATGAGTTAAGCCTGCCAATTGGGAGGTTGGTAATGTGGACTCTGCTTTAGGGAATTAGGTTAGACTGCCAGAATTCATTCCTGAACTTTAGCAGCTACAAAAGAGTATTTTTCTGTTGGCTGTAACTGATTCAAAACTAGGTCCCCAAAGGACAAGCTTCCTTTTGTACATTGGCCATGCCAGAGTCCTATGGCTAATAATGTTACCACATCAGGGTTTTTTCCTCTGCGAAATCACAGGAAATACCAATAGGAGAAAAGAAGCATCCCGTTCACTGTAATGGTCCTTTTTCTGTGTTAGGTGTCCTATATAAATTTACTTTCATCTTTAGCAAACAAGTAGACAGCAGTCAGTTTACAACGAAGTAGCAGAATATTACTATTGAATAAAGAATGAAATCAGGACTAGGAGAGTAGATGCAGAGAAAAGTAAAACTTTTGAAAGTCTTTGGATGTGGAGTAATAGTATATAAGGTTATCAGTTCATATTCAGGTCAGCCTTGTCCATTGAAAATATATTTGCACACTTCATCCCCAAACTTAGGGTCTGGCACCACTATCCCCTGCCTTCTGGTTTAATAATAAACACATATAGGCGTGAATGTCTTACTTTCAAGTTCAAGATGCTAGGCTAGGACTTATTTTTATGTTTCACATTTCAACCAGTGCTCATTGAATGCCGCCTTGAAGTTTCTGAAGGAGCAAAGGCAGGTTTCCTTAATAAAGATTGAAAAGTGAAACACTTTATTAGTGGAATCCGTCAGTCTTGGAAAATGCCCAAGCCATTTTGTAGAAAATGTCAGAGAAGTCTAAACAGTGGGAACCTCAGATAGTAAAACCACTAGCCAGTCCCTGTGGACCCTCACAAGAAAGGTTTGACTGTGGGCCCCAGGTATCAAGTGGTTGAAAAAAAAATCAGAGCTTTCTGTCAGCTTCTAGTCCTGCCTTTACTTTAGAAATTATTTTTAATTTGTTCAAGACAGGGGTCTTCTGTCTAGGTCCTGAGTACAAACACTGTATCTTTGTTTTGTATTCCTGTACAAATATATTTTATTGGGAGCCCCTTTCAGAACGCTTGTTAAACATATGAGCTTATTCACATGAATGCACTTAAGTGCTGTAAATGTAGGGGACAGGAGTTAAAACAGAGAAACTTATGTCTCCTACTGATGGCTAGGGCCCAGCACTTGTAGTGAGGGCTTTTCTCCTCTCTACCTACACACAAGTCTGCACTTGCATTCATCACCCCCTACCCCTCAACTCCCCCATATAGTGAGGCACACATATCCCTATGATAAAAACGCATTTGTCTTAAAGCTCAGGAGTTGAAGGTAAAAGGCTGAGGCTCAGATAGAGTAACTGTTCAGGACTTGAATGAATTGCCATAGTTTTCACCAAGTAACTGGCTGGCCTTCTCAGGCAGGCTCCAAATTCCTGTTGAAATGAAGACTTTCTTTCCTGGACTGGGCCTGGCATTCCTGGAAAACAATGGTCCTTTTCAAATAGACTCTGAAATTTCACAGGTGAAGGGAGTAGGGCAGTCATTTGATCCCACCCACAAGGAGCCTGCTGGTATTTTAAAAAGTGAAGACAGAGCCTATCATGGAAGCATAGGCAGAGCTGGCCAGTACCTAAGAAGTGCAATCTAGATGGGAGTGTGGGGGGGGACTTCTAAAGACCCCCATGAAATGGAAGTCAGTTTCAAGAAGTCAGTTTCAAAGTTCTTTGACTTACCCCATAGCTCCTCTGCCAGGTTTTCTCAGTGCCTAAATGTAGGAGAGCCCTCCCAAGACATAGTCGTTAAGTTACCTCACATGTTTGGGAAGAAAAGTTTTTCAAGGTTTTTAAAAAAGAAAAAAAAAACAAGAAAGTTCACATCAAAAACTATTAAGAGAAAGAAGCTCTGACTGGCTGAGTAGCCAGTAATCAGAGCACTGTGCTTTGCCCACTGCAGGGACTTAATAAATGTCTGTTGAATTGACTTGAATTAGCTGAATGAAAAGTGTTTTTAAAATACATATAAAAAATAGAGTTGGTTCTTTTTCAGAAATCCTTTTGAAGACTTAGTGGAAACACACATTGAGATTGTTGTAATTAATTTGGAAGTCTTGTGTTATGTCATTCTTCTTATTATTATTTTGCTGCGGCAATTGGGATTATGTGACTTGCCCAGGGTCACACCGCTTGGAAGTGTTAAGCATTTGAGTCCACATTTGAACTCCCGTCCTTCTGACTTCAGGGCTGGTGCTCTATCCACTGTACCACCTAATTACCCCAATGCCATTCTTTTAAAAACATATAAAGATATCATTAAATATAGTTTTTTTTCAAAACATGAAAATGAATATCAAGAAAGTAATCATTTAAATTTTATCTGTACCTTTTTATAAAGGAAGTCAGAGATATTTTGTGGTTACTTGATCACTTCTTATAAGAAAAGGGAAATGGATAATTCAATACATTTAACAAATGTTTATTAAGCATCTACTATATGTGGATATATGTGTGCTAGGATTTTTGAATGTATCTGATCCTTTAGTCTCAGTGTGATATTTCTAAATGACTTCCATTGAAAAGGGCACTCCAATGCCCTGCATGGATAGACTGGGTAGATGTCATAGAAGACACAGAAGAAACAAGTAAAAAGAGAAAGCAGGAAGATGGTTACAGAGAGATGATTATAGTCCCTAACTTAAAGGACTTTTCACTCTGGTAAGAAAACTAAAGCCAAATACAAATAACTATAATGTGAAATAGAACACAGTTCAGTTCAAAAGAAAATACAGAGAATGCATCGAAATATAAAATGAGGGTGAGAGAGAGAAAAAGGGAGAAAAATATAGACAGAGATAGAGAGCCAGAAATATTTAATTGGGGGAAGGAGGAATCCAAGGAAAATTGGCCTTTAAAATGAACTTTGATACATGGTTAGAGACTTTTAATAGATAGATACGTGGAGGAAGGGATAGCATTTCAAACACAGGAGATAGATTTAAAAAAACATAGGTTGGAAAGATTTAGATGGGACTTAGTATGTTATAATGTTCAAATCAAAGTTAGATCAACTATTAGATAAGTTATTTCCCTGTGGGTCCAACCTTCCTTTTGTAAAATAAATAAATAAGGGAGTTGTACTAGATGACATCTAAGGTTTCTTTTAGCCCTAAATCTATCATGATCTGATTTTTTCTGGCACTGAAATGGATTTGAATTCAGAGTCACAGGCAACTAATTATTTTCTACTACATTTTTCTCTGATATTTGGGAGGCTGCTAGTAGTTGGATGGTAGTATCTGTTAAAGTCACTTAAGCCTGAGAAACTTACTCTAGGAGCAGAAAAATGATATAACTCAGAGGGAAAATACATATATATGATTGATTTATCTCAATAATGATGTAACTTTTAAAAATATCACTAATTCAGTAATTAATTTGTATAAGAGATTAATAAACATGAGAATTTTTATTAGGAGCATGATTTAAAATAATATAGAATTTAACGTAGGCATCCTACTGAGTACATATCATACTGATAAACATTTTTAGTTATTGCTTAATTGTTATGCCCTTACAGCTTCCCAGTCAGGACTATCATTAATACTGATGAAATGATCAGCCATCCTGGTGACATCATGTAGTTTTTAAAATATTTTGAAGTATGAAAAATATTATCCTAATTCAAACCAAAAGAGAAGATTTTATGCAACTAGTATGAGCTTTTAGCTTCTGTCTATGCTCTAACTGTTCAAGTTAGCTTCAGACCTTGGTATCAACTTAAATATTAGGCATCATAGATTTTAGTCATCTGAATGACAATAACATAGGGTATTATCACTTTTTAAGTCTTGGATTTTCTCTCTAGTGAACCCACTGAAGCAAACCCCCTTCCTTATTTAGAATGCTTTTATATTTAAAATGAAAAGAAAGCTAAATTACATGATACCTTGAATATTAATTAATGTTTTTCCCCAATAGACTATTCACATTTTAAGATTGTTATCTGTTTCTAGCAACAATTTGGAAGCTACTTCTTACAGCAGCCTGTTTTCACAAAAGAGGAACTCTATAGCTCTGACTAAATTTTAAAAAGCCTCCGTTTTTGCCCCTTTTCTCAGTACTTTTAAAATATTTGAATATAATGAAATATAAAAAATTGATTTTATCCTGGTAGATATTGTCTCCTTAGGAGCCAGATTTATTTTTGCTCTATGTATAAACTGAAGTACAGTAATTATCTAAGTAATTCAAAAGAACAACAATAAAGCAATATTAAGTGAAATACTTAGATAATGAAAACCAAATACCTTTTATGGTTTGAATTTTACAGTTAATTACCTGAATCATTCATTTACTTATTCATCTAGAAATGGGGTTAATGATGCTCTGGATATTCTAAAGAGAAGGAACTGAATGACCCTGAACTGGAGGTCCCTTTTAGCTCAGGATTAATGGTCTGTCATCAGCATTGTAAAGCAAAAGATCAAAGATTTGGAGTTGGAAGAAACCATTGATGCCATCTAGTCCAGCCTACTAATTTTGAAGAAAGGGAAGTAGCTTACTTCCAGCAGCTTACTTCTGGTAATAAAATTGGAAAGACTGTCTCAAGTGGACATGGCAATGTTCTTTAATATTGGTGCAATTGTAATCCCACCTCTGCCCTTCCATTTCTTGTGCTATAACTAATCTGGCTTGCGTAAGCCCCCTAAAATGTTTGTTTGTTCTTTGCACACAGTCATGCTGTGGTTTGTCTTCACCTATGAGGTGAGATTTTCATGTAGATCAGTGGTGGCTCAGAGAAATGAGTCAAGGTGCTCAGCAGAGAAGTTCTATGCCTTCCTTCTGAGAAGACCACCAATTTAATTCTTTATAAATTTTATACGATTATTTTCTTATTATCTCTTGCATTAGGATGTGAGCTTCTTGAAGACAAGGACTACTTTTACCTTCCCTTGTACTGCTACTGCTTAGGCACAATGTCTGGAGAATAGTAAATATTTAATAAATCCTTGTTTACTTGATTAGATGATATTTGGATCATTGTCAATAGTCATCACCCCAAATTTTAAGTCTCTAGAGTGTTCTGAATACTAGAATGTTCAAATTCTTCACTTTTAAAGTAATGAATCAGTATTTAAGACACTTTTATTCCTAAATTAATAGAAATGTTCACCATTTTATTTTATTGTTATGTTTTTAATCCTCTCCCCCCCCCCCATCATTATAATTTCATTTCAAGTTAATGGAGGCAGAATAGAGTAGCTAAAAGTCTTAGGCTTCTTTCACTTGTACGTGCAGAGCTGGTTTCTGTTCTCTTGCTGGAACCCAACTTTACCACAGTGGTGTTTTACTTGGCCATGCTTACATTTTTATTTAAATGAATGCAGAAATTTAAGAAATATAAATAGGTTAACTGTAGTCTATACAGCTGAAGGAAAAATACAGAAGTTAATTATCTAACCATATCTACCAAGTCTTAGTGGAAAAGTAAATGACTCCTTTGAAACATATGTATGTTTATATATGTATATATCTATATATAAAGAAAGAGGGAGAAAATTGTAATACGTCAGTAAATTATTCTATGGTGATTCTATATAATTTCCCCTTTCTCAAAAAAATTTGCACTAAAAATGGTCAGAATTGAACGAATAGATTCTTTGAAAAACTTTAACAGAATTAAGCATAAAATAAAGCAAAATATGAAGGAGATAAATATTAATGCCTAGGTGAATTTCAATGTTTCCCCAAATACTTATTTTTTCAGAAATATGAAAAAAAAAGTTCCCAAAGTTCAATTGCAGGAATTATAGCTATTACTTTTTTGACTTAGTAATGAGAATATATCGTACTGAGTAAATTAAATCAGTGATGTGTATGAAAATTATCATTTTTGTGCTAATGCAGTGCACATTTACTAAGCACTATCTGTAAGGCACTATCCTAGGATTTGAGGATACAAAGATACAAATGAATATATATATTCTCTGCCCTTTTGTAGTTTACATTCTATTGAGGTGTCATCATATTTAAGTATTAAAATTATTTGGTAACATCTGGATACCAATGTGGAAGGGAGCAGAAGGAAATAAGTATTAATTACGCACATACTATGTGACATATTCTATGTTAAGTACTGTATGAATGTTATCTCATTTGATCCTCAGTACAACCCTGTGAACTAGATTTTGTTATTATTTCAATTTTGCAATTGAAGAAACTGAGGCATACACAGATTGAGCAACTTGCTCAGGATCACAGAACTAATTAATTATGTAAGGTTAGGTTTGAATTGAGGTCTTCATGACTTCCATTTATTTTTACTTATCTTTTTCTGCAATTTAAATACATGATCCACATGAATATTTAACCATGTAAAAGGAAAAGAGGATTTTTATACAACATTTTTATAACAAGATATATTTTCTGTCCTGTTCCTTATAATCTGGGTCCCTCTTCAACCCTGGACAATTGAATTTACATCCCAAAACTCTTAGACGTTTGAATCCTACTTTAGCCTTTCTTGTTAGCCTAAATATGATTTGTTTCCAGAAGTCACCAACAAGGAGAGTACCTGCCTGATCAAAGATCTGAACTGCTCCAGTAGAGAAACTGAAGCCAAATAGTGGAAGGTCAACCGATAGATCGGAGCTGCTCTAATTTAATAAAATACCAGCTGCTACATGATGCCCAAACTCTAGGGATTTTTGTGTGCTGTTTGGTAGACTTTTTGAATATATTTGGCACAGTGTATATGGAATATGCCTGGCTGGAACAGAGGAGGCCCTTAATAAGTGTTAGTTTACTGACATACTCAAGTACTGTTACTTTCATATATTTGCTGAAAGGAGGAATGAATATGTGAATGAAGAGCTACTCTTCATCTTTAGCATACTGCCTAAATTAATAATGACTAATCCAAACTTCCTAATCACACTCTTGCCTATGCTTTTTAAATTTTTAAAAATTAGACTGCAAAGAGAGTATATCATACTGAGTAAATTAAATCAGTGATGTCTATGAAAATTGTCATTTTTGTGCTAATGCAGTTCACATTTGCTAAGCTCAAAACTGAAAGATTTGATAAACCCTGATGGCTGAATGACATATGAAGAATTTTTAGAGAAAGATAAAATTTTTTGACAGATAACAAGAAAGAAGTAAAAATCACAATAGAATTTACAAAAAAATTAAAGGTTTTTTATATGTTTGATTTTTAAGTGATTAATTATTAAAAAACCAGGAACCACTTAATTTGGAAATTAAAAAAAAAAACTATTCTTTTAGATATCGAGTTTAGAGTTCCTTTTATAATCTAGATATGAACCCAATTTTCCTGATCTGGTAAACATTTACTTTTCTGGAAGTTTTTCCCAATATCAAACCCATGAATATCAAGCAAGGTGAATTTAAATAGAAGAGACCAGTGATGATTTTATCATTATACTTGTCTCCTACTATTGAAAACCAAGGAAGCTGATCATACCTTCATTACTACCCAAACTTCTACAATAATGTTCAATTTCTGGTTCAGGGGTTCTAAAACTTGAGTCCATAAAGGTAATTTTTAAAAATTCAAAAAAAATTTAAAAATGTATTTTGATATGTTAAATTTCCTTTGTAATTCTGTTTAATTATATAATTCTAAAAAATATTTTTAGGAGTCTATAAACTTCATTAGACTTCCAATGATGTCCATATCACAAAGGTTTAGAAACCCAGCTGCATATTCTCTTTTCCCACTAATCTATCTCATGCATTTCTGTCATATCAAATTTCCTACATAACTGTCTCTTCTTGAAATTTTATAATCTTTCTATTTATCAAAGAGAGAATTCCTAAAAGGAATAAAACTAGGCCTTCTGGGAAAATAGGGACAAATTCAGTGCTAATGAGGGAAATGTCTAGTTTATGACCATTTTAACCATAGTTGATAGTTGAAAAAGCCTGGACACAAAGGTCATGGAATTTCAATATACTGAGAATCTAGAATGACAGGGCATTTAAAAGGGAGAAATAAGAGGACTGAATCAGGGAACTTACTGGAAAGAGGGAGAATGGCACTGAAGAGCCAGACATAACAGCATGAATCTAGAAAGAAATAGAAGTAGAGGCTAAATGATGATGACAGAGAGGTGGTGTAAAAGAGAGCAGGAAAAAAGGATTTTCTTCTTTCTCTTCCTATCTCTATATGTCAAGGAATATGAAAAAAGAAATAGTCAGTGCTGGGAATATCAAGAGGTCTGTTTCCCTAAAAGAAAACTAGGTTTTAGGGAGCACTGGGTGAGGAAAATAATGTGAGAGAAAGGTATGGGATAGGGATGGGTTGGGGGAGATCATATTAAGAAAGAAGGATTCCAGACACTGATTCATTGTTGATGGAATTATGAACTGATTCAGACATTCTAGAAAGCAATTTGGAACAATGTCCAAAGCTATATATGCAAACCTTTTGGTCTAGCAATACCACTATTAGATTTGTATCTTGAAGAGATCATAAAAAAGGGGAAAGGACCCACATGTACAAAAATATTTAAAGCAGTTCTTTTTGTGGTGGCCAAAAACTTAGAAATTAAGAGGGAATTGGGGAATGGCTGAACAAGTTATGGTATTTGAATGTAATGAATAAATTGTTCTATAAGAAATGATGAGCAGACAAATTTCAGAAAAATTTGGGAAGACCTACATGAATTGATACTGAATGAAGTGAGTAGAACTAGGAAAACATGGCACATATTGTTCAATAATCGCAATAATCGCAATATTGTTCAGTGATCAGCTTTGACGGACTTAGCTCAGCAGTACAATTATCTAAGAATTCCAAAACATCCATAATGATAAATCTATCTACATTCAAAGAAATAAATATGTAGTCTGAGTGAAGATCAAAACATAATATTTTCCCTTTAAGTATTTTTGTGATTTTCCCTTTTGTTCTGATTCTTTTTTCCCAAAACATTGCTAATGTAGAAATATGTTTAATATGATTGTGCATGTATTAATCTAAAATATGATTACTTGCCATCTTCAAAGGAAACTAGGGGAAAAGGGAGGGGAGAAATTTGAAATAGAAATCTTATAAAAGTAAATATTTAAAACTAAAACTAAACTAAACTAAAAAAGGAAGGAATATTTAAGAGGGCACACCTCAGATAGAGGCAGCAGGAGCCTAGAGATTTGTACTCTAAGGTTAAAGTGGATAGTTATTAAACTTTGTATCAGGGGAAAGGTTTTTTTCCTAAACCAAAGACAGTTTGAATTTGTTGTTAATAGGACTGTGAGTAAAAATTCATTATCTATAGAAGAGAGTATAGAAAAGCTATGTCTGGTGTCTTTATAAGAAAATTAGATGTGGGAAGAAAGGATATAGGATTAAGGGGAGAGGAGAAGACTTTATACTAGTTACTGTGAATAGAAATAACAAAGATAGATCCTCTCAGCCAGAAGGTTTTTTTTCTCAGTCAATCAATCAGTGTGCATTTATTAATCACCTAATAATATTTGCTGGGCATTGTGCTCAGCATTTTTTTGTATTTTTTTATTATAGCTTTTTATTTACAAGTTATATGCATGGGTACTTTTACAGCATTGACAATTGCCAAACCTTTTGTTCCAATTTTTCCCCTCCTTCCACCCATCCCCTCCCTCTGATGGCAGGTTGACCAATACATGTTAAGTATGGTAAAGTATAAATTAAATACAATATAAGCATACATGTTTTAACAGTTATTTTGCTGTACATAGAGAATTGGAGTTTGAAATAGTGTACTATTAGCCTGTGAAGGAAATCAAAAATGCAGGCAGACAAAAATATAGGGATTGGGAATTTTATGTAATGGTAATGATTTATAGTTTTCTCCCAGAGTTCTTTTACTGGGTGTATCTGGTTCACTTCATTACTGCTCTATTGGAGCTGATTTGATTCATCTCATTGTTGAAGAGGGCCACATCTATAAGAATTGATCATGCTATAGTATTGTTGTTGAAGTATATATTGATCTCCTGATCCTGCTCATTTTACTCAGTATCAGTTCATATAAGTCTCTCCAGGCTTTTCTGAAATCCTCCTGCTGGTCATTTCTTACCAAACAATAATATTCCATAATATTCATATACCACAATTTATTCAGCCATTCTCCAATTGATGGGCATCCACTCAGTTTGTAGTTTCTGGCCACTGCAAAGAGACCTGCTACAAACATTTTTGCACATACAGGTCCCTTTCCCTTCTTTAAGATTTCTTTGGGATATAAGCCCAGTAGAAAGACTGCTGGATCAAAGGGTATGCACAATTTGAAAACTTTTTGAGCATAGTTCTAAAGTGCTCTCCAGAATGGCTGGATGTATTTACAATTGCACCAACAATGTATAGTGTCCCTGTTTTCCCACATCCCCTCCAGCATTCCGTTATAATCTTTCCCTGTCATTCTAGCCAATCTGACAGGTCTATAGTGGTATCTCAGAGTTGTCTTAATTTGCATTTCTCTGATTAATAATGACTTAGAGCATCTTTTCATATGGCTAGAAATAGTTTCAGTTTCTTCGTCTGAGAATTGTCTGTTCATATCCTTTCACCATTTATCAGTCAGGAGAATGACTTGATTTCTTATAAATTAGAGTCAATTCTCCATATATTTTGGAAATGAGGTCTTTATCAGAACCTTTGTAAAAAAAGTGTTTTCCCAGTTTATTGCTTCCCTTCTAATCTTGTCTGCATTAGTTTTGTTTGTACAAAAACTTCAATTTGATATAATCAAAATTTTCTATTTTGTGATCAATAATGATTTCTAGTTCTTTTTTGATCATAAATTCAGAAGGTTTTTTTTTAAATATTTCTAATGCTAGTTGGAGCACAAAAAGTAGACAAATAATTCTAATGAGAAGTAGATTATGATAAAAAGAAAAGACAATTCTGAATGAAGGACTCTAAAAAAATGTTAGAAAGGAGAAATCACCTTTAACTGAGAGACTTAGGGAAGGATTCATGAAGGAAAGGGTACCTTGAAAAAAAAACAAGGATTTCAATAAGAGTTCACTCCAAACATAGTCCATAAACAAGCTTTTTTTTTAAACCCCTATTATGTGTCAGGGCATTGTACTAAGTGCAAAGGTTGCCATCCTTTGTTTTCACTGAGTAGCCAGACCATCTTTCTTTTTAATGATATCATTTGATATCTTTTATTTGAAAGTTTCTTTGTTGTTCTTTATTGTGCATTGCAAACCTGTTGAACCTATCTGCCATGTGTTTCTCCATTAAAATATAATCGAGGCTCAATAAATATTCCAGATCAAGTGTCATGGTATAAAAAATAACTACACATATCATATTATTATAGGGGTGAGTCTGTTTCAAAGCAGGTACATTTAGCAGATACTCTGTGCCCCGAGAAGATTACTATGACCATACCATGAAAAGAAAAAAGAAATCAGGACCTTGTAGTGCTGCAAGTATGAATAGCCTTGTTTTTATTTATTTATTTATTTTTTTTTGGTGACTCAGTATATTCCTTTCAATTATTTGTATCCCCAGTTTTACAACTGACATTGTATATTTGGTGTAGAATAAGTCCTATTTGTTGGGGGGGAGTAGAATATTTTGTTGCTTTTATTCTTGCTATGACATTTTAGCGAATGCTTTTGATTTGATTGTATAGTAAAGATAGACAGTTGTGGAGACTCATGATCTATAGTTTAAGGAATACAGGATCATAGATCATTTTGAGCCTGGGATAACCTGAAAGGTTGAGTGGTGGTGGTAGTTGTTCATAGAAAGGGTAACACTGTACCAGGTTATTTTTTGTCTTTTTTGTTGGTTTTTCCCATGTCTTTAGATTTATTAAGTGGCAATACTCTGTCCCTCTTTCCCTTCTTCCCTTTTCCTCCTGCTATCCTCCCATTTCCCAAGCTTCAAAAATTTCACTCATTTCCATAGTTTCAGCTAATACCTCTATGCAGGTTTATGGATTACTATCATTTTTATCCCAAAGTTCCATAGTAACTCTCCCTGTTCATATTTAGGAAACTAAACAAAATTACTCAAGTTAGAAGTATGGTCTATGTACAATATGAAGAATTCATTTAGTCATAAAACTAGCTAGTATATTTGTATTTGAGAATAGTTGAACACTTAATGATGACAGTTGCCCTTAAAGCTCAGAACAAATAATAATTATGCAAACTACTATGCATGCAATATATAAATGTTAGCTATTATTATTTATTGTTATGAGCATCACAAAATCTTTCTTTATATTACAAATCTCTATTTGCAATTGCATAGTAAATGACTACTGACTGTATATCTCTAATATTGGACTCTTCTGTGATCCTGACCAGTGGCACTAAATACCCATAGGATATCTTCACTGGTCTATTGCACGAGACCTTCTAACTCAGTATGTCCTAAATAACATTTATAATTTTCACCATATCCTACTATCCCAAATTGCTGTTTTTTTACTTTACTAATTTTCTTGTTATAACAAATTATAATAAAAATGATCATAGCATATGGTGTTTATATCTATAACTGTCTATCTGTCTATCTGTCTTTCCATACCACTTAAAAAAAAAACCTATCTGTATTAAAAAATATTTGAAGGCATGGATATATCTGGAAGAATAAAAGGTCAACAATTTCAAGAGAATTAATGAAAAAATTAAGTACCAGACCTAAAACTATAGTGTAAAGCAGTATTCATCAAAAACTTTTGGTACTAAGAAATACATTAGTTGATCAGTAGAATATTCACAAGACACAATAGTCAATGACTACAGTAATCTAGTATTTGATAAACCCAAAGACCCCAGCTTCTGGAATAAGAATTCACTATTTGACAAAAATTGCTGGGGATAGAAAATAGTATGGCAGAAACTAGGTACAGACCAACACCTAACATCTTATACCAAGATAAGAACAAAATGGGTTCATGATTTAGATATAAAGGGTGATACTATAGGCAAATTAGGAGAACAAAGGATAGTCTAGCTTTCAGATCTGTGGAGAAGGAAGAAATTTATTGCCAAAGAAAAACTAGAGTACATCATGAAATACAAAATGGATAATTTTGATTATATTAAATTAAAAAGTTTTTCTACAAACGAAAGCAATGCAGACAAGATTGTACAGGAAGCAGAAAACTGGGAAAAAAAGTTTTACATCCAAGGGTTCTGACAAAGGCCTCATTTCTAAAATATATAGAGAATTGACTCAAATTTATAAGAATTCAAGTCATTATCAAATTAATAAACGGTCAAAGGATATGAACATACAATTTTCAGATGAAGAAACTAAAACCATTTCTAGTCATATGAAAAATGCTCTAAATCACTATTGATCAGAGAAATGCAAATTAAGACAGTTCTGAGGTACCATTACATACCTCTCAGCTTGGCTAAAATGACAGAAAAAGGTAATGATAAATATTGGAGGGAATGTGGGAAAACTGGGACATTCATACATGGTTATTGGAGTTGTGAACTACCCCAACCATTCTGGGGGCAATTTGGAACTATGCCCAAAGGGCTATCAAATTGTGCATACTCTTTTCATCCAGCAATGTCTCTCCTTGGTCTTTATCCCAAAGAGTTCATAAAAAGGGGAAAGGACCCACATGTGCAAAAATGTTTGTAGCAGTCTTTTTTGTAGTGGCAAGGAATTGGATACTGAGTAGATGCCACCAGTTGGGGAATGGCTGAATAGGTTATGGTATATGAATGTTATGGAAAATTATTGTTCTATAAGAAACAATCAATAGGATGGTCTCAGAAAGTCCTGGAGTGACTTACATGAACTGATGCTAAGTGAAATGAAAAGAACCAGGAGATCATTGTACACACCATCAACAACATTATATGATGATAAATTCTGATGGAATTTCTTTTAAAAAATGAGATGATTGAGGCCAGTTCCAATGATCTTATGATGAAGGGAGCGATCTACACTCAGAAAGAGGACTATGGGAACTGAATAAGGATCACAACATAGTATTTTGCACTTTTTGTTATTGTTTGCTTACTTCTTTTTCTCATTTTTCCCTTTTTGATCTGATTTTTCTTGTGTAGCATGATGAATGTGAAAATATCTATAGAAGAATTGTGCATGTTTAATGTATATTGGATTACTTGTTGTCTAGGAGAGGGGAGAAGGAAAGGGAGGGGGGAAATTTTGGCATACAGGGTTTTGCAAGGATGGTTGTTGAATTCTATTTTGAAAATAAAAAGCCATTAAAAATAAAAAAGACATAAATGGATTTTTCCTTCAGTTAATAAAAAAATAATTTATCTAAAACCAATTGGCAAGCATTTGTAATGGGGATAAGCTATAATTTTTCCCAGTTACATCAGGTGTGAAATAAGGATAACTACCATCACCAATATTATTCAATATTGTATTGGAAATCCTATCAATAACAATAAATGAAGAAAAAAGAAGAAATCAGAACAAGGAATGAGATAAAATCTTTTTTAAGATAATAGTATGATAATTAGAAAGTCCCAAAGGCTCAATTAAAAAGTTTGTTAAAAACAATTAATCATTTTAACCAAGTAGTAGGATATAAAGTACTTCCATATAAAGTACTACCATTAGCATTTCTATATATCATAAACAAAACCCTGCAAGATGTGATAGATACTCCAGTTAAAACAACTCTAGACACTGTAAATACTTGGGAGTACACCTGCCACAACAAATCCAGGAACTTTATAAACAAAATTATGTATAAAAAACTTTGTGTACAAATAAAATCAGATTTAAATAATTGCAAAATTATTTTTCATGGACAAGCAAGACCAATATAAAACTGATTTTGCTTAATTTGATTATTTGTAAATTCAGTGCCATTCCAATTAAACTACCAAAAATTTTACTAAATTAGAAAAAAAT